>NW_010529508.1:3885-18543 GCF_000687285.1 Phaethon lepturus | reverse complement strand
AGGAGAATGCTGTGGGGGACGGTGTCAAAGGTCTTAGTAAAGTCCAGGTAGACAACATCCACAGTTTTTCCCTCATCCACTAAGCGGGTCACCTGGTCATAGAAGGAGATCAGGTTGGTCAAGCAGGACCTGCCTTTCATGAAGGTTTTTTTTTGTTAGGTTTTGTGCTGATTTTCAGTTCAAATAATTGCAAAGTATGCTCAGATCCTGTTAATTTGGACCTATCTTATCCACTTTATTTTCTGGTACATGGAACATTCATACCAGCTTACAATCATACACTTTTTGTCTTCACAGGAAGAACAGTTTCCATTATTAACTTGGTGATCTTTCCTTCATGAAAGATCTGTGGTTAGGTTTTTGGACTGCCTGACCTGATGTGTTAGATAATAAAACATGTCAGAGACCAGGGTTTTATAACTTGTCCTTCATCCTCTTAATGAACTACTGTAAAGTTCTTTTAGGTGTTGTGTGTTCTTTAGCAGAAATTGAATTGTCAGTGGTCATCCAGCAGATGACTTTGGAGAAAGGACTCTTTTTCTTCAGTGTGAAAAAGTTTCCCAGCCAGTTTTGCTTGACCACAGATAGGAGTAATTAAAAAAAAAAGTCATCTAAATACTTCTTAAAACCATTGGGAAGGTGTACATCAACTTATGCAGCAGTTGGGACAAACACTTTCAGTAGGCAAGGTCAGACCCACTAATAACTGGGAGATAAATTAACATTGCATTTAAAGGTCCTTGTCAGGTTTTAACCCCAGCCAGAAACCAAGCACCACACAGCCGCTCACTCACTCCCCCACAGTGAGAATCAGAAGAGTAAAAGTGAGAAAACTCATGGTTTGAGATAAAGACAGTTTAACAGGTAAAGCAAAAGCCACGCTCGTAAGCAAAGCAAAGCAAGGAATCCATTCCCCACTCCCCAGGGGAAGGCAGGGGTTCAGCCATCTCCAGGGAAGCAGGGCTCCAGCATGTGTAATGGTTTCTTGGGAACACAAACATAATCACTCTGAACATTCCCCCTGCCCCTTCCTTCTTCTTCGTCCCAGCTTTATATACTGAGCATGACATCATATGGTATGGAATATCCCTCTGCCCAGCCTGGGCAAGCTGTCCCAGCCGTGTCCCCTCCCAGCTCCCCGTGCACCCCCAGCCTGCTCGCTGGCCGGCCAGCACGAGAAGCTGGGCTGTCCTTGACTGCTTAGCGACAACCCAAAACATCAGCACCTTATCAACAGTTTCTCATTCCAAATCCAAAACATAGTCTCACACCAGCTTCTGTGCAGAAAATTAATTGTATCCCAGCTGAAACCAGGACAGTGCTATAGAGACGTTTCTTAGTGGTTCAGTCCCAAAAATGTTCAGTAACTAAGTAGACGTAATTTATCCAGTCTGTGCTTATAGATACTCTTTTACTGCTTTAGTCTGGGCTCACCTGGGTTATTTTTGTGAAATAAATTCTAATGATGTCCATTTATATTCTGGGAAAAAGACTTTCTGTTTCTATCTTGTTTCCAAAATCCACTGGTTAGAAAACTATCAAACTGCTGTGAAAACAAAGCATTTCCAATAAATCTTCTTGGTCCTCTCCACCCAATATAAACACTGAATATTTATAACACAAAAGTTCTCAACTTTCCATTTAGTCAAGCAGAAGTTGCAGTGAACTCACATTATTTAACTGTGCAGAGCTTTAGCTTGTGGCTTGTCTGAGCTCAGGCTGGCATAAACATCAATGTTCCTTTTTACTATTAAAATTTACAAATAATTCTTTTATTTTATATAGTTACACACATTCCATTTTCATTGAACACTGAGTATTGAACATTGTGTTCAACTTTTTAAAAGTTTGGGTTTTTTTCTTTGTGACTGATGAAAAACTGTTAAATTTCTTTCTTACACTTACGGTTACTTGTATCTCTGGAGTTCATAGTCCTCTCTTCAATACTTACGTGCAGTAGGTAGTTGGTTCTTTCCGTATTTCCTGCTTCCTCTAGGATGGATATTCCCCTGAATTAATTCAGTTCCTTAGCATTTTTACTTACGAGGCAAACATGTAGGAAGTGCAAGGTCTGTACAATGACTAATTCAGAAAGACAGACTGGATTTTCAACTAGTATTAAATGCCCCAACACTATTCCATTCTATCCCAGTGTGCTACTTAGTATGAACTGAACCAAACTATTGCAAGAGTAGATACAATCAGTACAGGAAATTCTCACTACATAAAAGAAAAAAAAAAATACCATGAGAGTGGAACAGGTTGCCCAGAGGTGCTGTGGGATCTCCATCCTTGGAGATACGCAGAACCCAACTGGGCACAGCCCTGAGCTGCCTGCTGTAATGGGACCTGCTCTGAGCAGGAGGTTGGGCAGGAGGAGGTCCAGAGATCCCATATCACACTTCTTAGGACCCAGGTTGATTATGTCACCTTGATTTCACATGTTGAAGTCCATGTAGCATTCTCAAGTGCACCTAGTCTTCAAAATGCATGGGATCAGGCTCACTGATACTGCAAGTTTTTTCTTTTGAAAGTATCCATGAAATAGTGACTGCGGTGGAATCGATCAGTATGCTGTGTCTTATAAAACCTGATAGGAAGGTTTGGTAAGGTTCTTATATTAAACCTTTTAAGGTTCTTATTAGGGAATTGAATTAAGCAGAACTTTAAATTTACTTTCCAGGTACATCCATTTGGCATCCAGTTTGTAGACAGGCTGCAAGGGCCGAAGAAAAAAACAAGGTAAAAATACCTTATTTTTACCCAGTGTCATTCCATTGCCATATTATTCTCTATCCCTTTTTTTTTTTTCCAGTGTCCATGGAGGGAAGGATTTGGGATTTTTTCACTACTGTAATTTTAAATTTTAAATTACAGAAAACTAGTACGTTAATGTAATGTAATAATGTAATATAAATATTCTGGTTTTACTTAGTGATTAAAGCTACAACTTCGTGTGAATGCTGACCTAAGAGTTATATGAATAAGCTGAATAAGGAAAAATGTGAAAATATGAATAAGAAAAAAAAAAGTTAATTTTTAACTTCTGATTATGATGTGATCAGTGCATGACCTCTTTTCTTTTTATGTTGCTCTGCACTTAAAAGATCAGAGGACTTTCACATTTGTTTTTTACAAAAAAATTTCTCCTTGGGATTTCTTTTTTATTATTTGTAAAGTGTTGGCAAGCCAGCCCCAACTGAATTTAATCTCTGTCTTTAAGTACCTCCTTAAGTTGGATGATTTATGCATCTGTCTGTGTGCAAGGGGAAACGGGAGGACTTCTGGCAATTTTAATAATTACAAGGTAGCAGATGAATAAGCTGCCCCTAGGAAATGAAGAATTATTCTGTAGCTGGGGAAATGGTCTCTCTGAAGTGGTGGGACTGAGATGCAACGATCTCATTTAATGCGGAGGCCAAGTACAGGGGTTTTCAGTTCTGCTGCTCTCTGATGCTCCAAACGGTATCCCTGTACCCTTGTACCCTGCTATCCTTGTTCGTAAAAGCTCTGCTTTGATTCATCAAGGCTTGGACACAAGGCACATGGGACAAGTCACAACAGCAGGCAGCAGCTATAAAAAGAGTGTTTACAAATCTGGTGTGTTAGCAAGTGCAACTTTGCCTAAATTACAGTTTTCAGAAAATTTGGTTTGGGCTTTACCCTGAAGGCTCTTGGCTGTATTTGTTGTACCGATGTGTTTGGGAAACGATTTCTCTGGTATTCTGCATGGCAAGTTCAAATAAGTAGTGTTTCAGTATAAAACGTATTGTTTAATACATGCGTACTTAAAATTGTCAAAATACTTTAGTAAGTGCTGCTGATTCAGACTAGTATTATTAAGCAGTATTTTATGTTTCCTAAGGTTTTTGATTCTGTCAGAGTAACTGAAATTGCAAGGCTAAAACCCCATATAATTTATTGAAAATGTAGCAGGGTGGGGCTTTTCTTTCCCCTCCTTCAAAGGGCAGCGGAAGAGGTTGTACTGGGTTCCTACTGGCTGTCTTTTCCTCACAAAGGCAAAGAAAGGTATTGTTGCAAAGGCTGGCTCATTTATAACACATCTCTCCTGAGTGCTGGGAGTCTGCCCCTTCCCCAGCAGGGAGGAAGACATCTGTATCTGAAAGTCAGTGGGAATTTTGCCTGAGTAGGGAAAAAACCCGAGAATGGAGCTCAAAGACTTTTTCAAAGTCTAGTCATTTTTCCTTTTCTTTGGGTTTTTCCTCCTCTTTTGATCTTTATAGTCATGGCTGAAAAAATAAACCAAGAAGAAAGGATGCTGTTTCACAGAGAGTAGTAATGGACTTTTCAACATAACTTGTAAAGCTGAGAATGGGATATACTGCCTGAGAAATCTTCTGGTCAACCTTTGCAGTTTGTTGTTTTTAAAAGTTATCTCTCTATATATTTATGTAGATATATGCACAGCATGTAATTAAAGTAGGTGACAAAGGCAGAAGGGGTAAGTGGCAGCACCCTCCAAAACTTTGGAGATGGAGTGGAAGGGAAAAAGAGGTTGTGAAAGACAGTGACAGCAAAAAGAAAAATGATGTGAGTGAGACTGTAAGCAGAAGGGATGAAGCTGGAAAAGACAGAAGAAATCAAAATAGCAAGAGAAAGAATAAGGATTATCAAAAAGCATAAAGGAAAAAGAGGTAGGTGGAGGGAGAATAAAAATGCATAGTGTGGAGAAAAGAACTGAACAGCAGCAATGGAATCAACTGAGGTGTGAGGTTTTATTGCAAAACCTAGGAGATTATGTGCAGCACACATGGACTGGGGGTGCTGAAAGGGGTAATGGATCATGCAAAGAGCATGCGTGAGATGTGGAATGAGCAGGTTTTAATCACCAGGAGGAGAAATGGGACAATCTGTGTGAGTAAGTGAATAGCGTAAGGAAACATGGAAGGAATCTACAGAATTGCCTTAGAAAGATAAGACTCCACATGTTGATTGCAAAAGTCACAAATTTTGATGAATTGTAGTTCTTAAAAACAAAATGGCACCTCAAGTTGAAGAAAGCCCCTGAAAGAGCTCCAGGAATTTATTAATAGTTATTAGATATACTCAGCCAGGTATGTTATGCGATTTAAGGTCATGCTACACTGTGTGATCTTAAAACACACTCCACTGATGCACGTGACAGAAAGAAGCTCTGAAGGTTTATCTATGGAATCCTGAGTTTAATCCAAAACTGTCATTTTACTTTAACAGGGTGTAAAACATTGAAATAGTGCAGTTTTATGCAGGTTTTTTTTCTCTACTGAATTGGACCTCCTGTAGGGACATCATGAAAGTGAAGTTTCCATGTGACATCAATGCATTGATGACACTTTCATGTCATTTACACAAATTCTAGACAATTGCAATATGCTTTAACTATGCAGAAGGTCAATGCAATTACACTGTCTGTGTTGAATGATCATCTCAACGGCAGCCACAAGTATTTCCCACAGAATACTCTATTTCCATGCCAGTGTTTGCCCTGTCACCTTGGACCTCCTGAGCTTGTCCAGAGCCTCAGTGTGAGACAACTGAGTGACAGCGAGAAAATGCCTAAATCCCAGTCAGACATGCCAAAAAAATTAAACTGACTCTTTTTTATACAGCTAAGTGTCTCCACATACTGTCTCAGTATGTGTATCAAATATGAGTATCCCTCATATTTGGGATAAAGAAGGTCTGTGGAAGGATAGTTGTGATCATTGAATTTGTTTACTCTGCTACCACAATAAAGAACAGATATATTCACATATTGCTTCTATAAGCTAGTAAATATTTCAAGCAAAGACTGGAGTAGTTGGAAGGATGCTTCCTTGACCTGACAGCTTAATAATGCTAAAATGCTTTTAAGGGTCTGAACAGTTGTAACCTCCAATTGAGAAGTGCCAGCCTTCTGTGAGTCAGTAAATGGCGGTCATACAGAGCACATGGAAAAATACGTATTTTGCAGTCAGGGACAGATTTTTCCATAGATGGGAAAGAGTATTTTATGATGAATTAATATATCTGGGTAAAAGAGGATATAAAACCATTGATTTCATAATAAAATTTGTTTAAACTTCAATGATGAATGTCAGGTCTGTTTGCTTACGGTTAATACTGTCTCTCACAACCCTTTGTTATTTAAAAGTAATTATATTTTTCACCATAAAGGAATCTACCAAAAATAAAGCAATAAAGGTCTATCACTCTGACTGCCAGAATGATCGAAAACAGACCAAAACCAGCTGAGTATTAAAGTTAATCTGGTAGTGGTACAATCAGAGAGGGGAAAGCTAACCTAGTGGGTGTCTGATTCGGGATGCTCTGCAGGATGTTGCGCTATTTGCTATGAGTGAATGGCACGGTAGCGTGACACATTCCAGAAGCAATGTAGATTGGTTTGATGGTATAACATTAGAGTAAAAATGCTGCCACATATCATCTTGTAACTTGACTCATCCCTGATAGTGCCCAAAGGCTGTCCTGGCAGCCCAAAAGTGCTCCAGGCCATTTCGTTCTGAAGGGAGGGGAGAAGAAAGTCATATGTAAAATCATTTTTGCATTTTCAAAAAGTCAATTTGATCGACTAGAGGTATTCTTTTATTTTTAACTCTTTGGTATGCCTGTACGTTTTGAGCTTGCTGTAATATGCTATTTTTGAGTTGTAAAGGTTAAGTTAAATGAAAGGTTTCGCACACTCTTTTTGAAGGAACAGTTACATTTTCTCTCCCTCTCCTCTATTTCTTATGTGTTTCACTTTTCTTCTCGTGCCATAGGAAACGAGGACTTCCTCTGAGAGTATTATTTCTGTACCTGCTTCAAGTACATCAGGTTCCCCAAGCCGTGTGATCTATGTGAGTATTTCATGGTGAAATGCGTTCTGTGGGATCGGGAGAACTGCCGTGCTTCCTCCTACAGCTTAGCACGTTGTGTGGAAAGTTAGTGTCTCCAAACCACTGCAGTTGGTGGTTCCTCTAAAATGGAATTTACTTTCTCACGTTTAAATGTTTGAATACTGCATTTACCATAACAGAATTCTGGCAGTTTCCTGTTATTTTTGTGGTGTATTTATAGTGCTTGTGTTACCACTAGAGCTGGCTTATACCAAAGCATGCAAAATACCGCAGTGCATTTTAAAAAGAAAAGTTTAAGTAAACAGTACAGCCCACAGGTAGATTACAAGCTTAGATTTGAACACAGCTTGTCTAAATCGAGCTCTTGAGCCTGCATCTGATTGCTTATGAAAACACTCATGTGTGTGATTGCAGAACTCGGGCCTTGACAAATGCCAGTCCCTAACCTCAGAGGACCTTTGATGTGTTTATGGTTTAAGAAGTGCTTGCCCTGAAAAGCTCATAGAGAGAATTTAAACTAACAAGTAAGATAAAAGCTTATGCTGAGTATTTTTTTTTTCAGTACCAGGTGTACCTGGCTTGTCATAATTGCCTTAGCAAATGTTCATGGCCAAGTTCTCAAGGCTACTGACAATAAGTAAAATATGTCGACAAGTATGGCGTGTTCCATACAAACTTCTCTTGGAGTGCTTCAGTATTCCCAGAGCTGTTCTCTGTCCTGTTCAAGTACCCCTCGGGAAGGCGAGTTGTCCTCACTGGATAGGGCCATAGGCAGAGGGAATTGCTGGAGATGCGACTGACTGCTGGAGAGGTTGCTATACGAAGATTAAGGGCTTTTATCTACTACGCTGAGACAAGGAGAACAGTGCCTTGGAGCCGAACACGTCATCTTTCTTCAAGTAAAAATTGGTTTTAACTCAATATCATAGAATCATAGAACAGTTTGAGTTGGAAGGGATCTTTAAAGGTCATTTAGTATCCCCAAGCCCTTCTCAGTAGGGCTGCTCACAATCCCTTCATCCTCCAGCCTGTATTGATAGCAGGGATTGCCCTGACCCAGGTGCAGGACCCTGCATTTGGCCTTGTTGAACCTCATGAGGTTCACACAGGCCCATTCTTCAAGCAGATAATATATACTTTATCTAAGTAAGACTGAGTTAGAAGTGGAGGAACTGCCCCTTATCTAAATGCTGATCAGTGTTTCTGAGTTCTCCTTCCAGTAGAGGTCGATGTTGGTGGATACTAGTGGTATATTCCCAGTAAAAAAAAGTCATTGCCTCAACAGCTATGAAGACAATTCAGTGTGCTAGGAGCCTATTATGACGTAAGCACTTTCTTTGGCTAGATGGTCTCTCTCTCTCCAGCCATGCACCACTTGATTGTTTTTATAAGCATAAGCATTCTTCTAATACATTTATGTATTTTTAGTGACATTTATCTAACTGTTGGATGGTACTGTTTTTCTTGATGTTTGGGATTACAGCTTTAAATACGCTTCACAGGCTGTTAAAAGTCAAGGGCAAACCATTTTCTTTTTCTGTTTTTTCAAAGGTTATCATTAAATCAGCACACAACTCTAATGTTTGTTGCTGTAATTTACTTTAGAGGCAGCTGGGACTGTGAAAGAATAAAGTTCTTTAGCAAATGTGAGTCAATTAGGAAAAAAAGGTTCCCCATAGGCATGCAAGTTCTTGCTATATTGTCTTATCTTTGACTACTTAATTGTCAAAGCTGCGAGATTGATTAAATCCTATTTTGACTTTTGCAAACAGGAAAGTAAAAAGAATTAAAAACATGTTATTGGACTTCTATATTATCAAAATTATTTTTTGGCTATCTTTTGCATCTGTTTTCTATTACAAGAGTGTTATGATATACAGACATGCTCAAAATTTGTCTTGGGTGCTTTCATGATTGGTTTTACCAAACCTAAACTCATGCTGTCACTGAAAGGAAGGTCCCAGTCACATGTGGTACTGGTCCTTCTCCAGCCATGTCTTCCCATCTCCTCTTTGGTGCTAGTTCTAGTGACTACAGAAGCATGATCAGTCAGATTTGAGACCAGATTCAGCTAAAAAATAACCCTGGAAAAAACTCCAGCGAACCGAAGAGGCAAAAAAAGACCCAGCCATCTACATGTCTCTAATGCTAATGTAGAAGGCAGAGCAGAGTAGGAAGGCGCATGCAGGACAGCCGCTTTCAGCGGTAGCGTGGATGTGGATCATGAAAATCAATAGTAGAACTGTACCTTAACAACTGGTGAGCTCTGTGAAGTATCGTGTTGGACAAAAGACAATTTAGAGAAAACAGTTGAATCTTAGGAATTGTGAATTCGCGGTGTTTATGCTTTCAAAGGCATCAAGTCAGAGCAAAACAACCATTCTGACCAACACGCCATCTCATGGGAGACATGTTTCTGGGGAAAGATGAAGAAAGTATGTTTTGACTAAACCTGCATGTGGTTCATACAGACAGTTTACAAAAGTCATATTTCTTTTTCTTCTTCTGTTGATGTCAGACTTCGGTGTCTTCTTGCACTGAAAGAGAGCACAGGCCATTGCCCTTTGAAGCTAACGGGCATCTTCTCGTGATCTTTAGTGATGGCTTCATTATATACAGATTGAAATTTACCCCAGTGCTGGCATCCCCTCAAGAGTCCCTAAGTATCACTTAAAAATCAGTTATTTTCTAAATTATGCCATTAAATAGGGCTTAAATAAAAGTCCTTCTTTATACTTAGCTAAATTTTATGCAGACAGAATTAGGTGCTCCTTGTGAAGATATATCTAACTGGAAAGTTTAGGTTAGGCTACATAGCTGTGTTGTATTTTCTCATACTAGGAATAGAAATCACATTATATATTTATACAGGATCATATCTGCAATTATACAGTTGTAAAATTACATATTCCAAATGAAATACTCTAAACTTAGAGCATGGTTTTAACAGAATCAGAAGTACCACGTTATTGAAGAAATGGCTTACAGCCTCTTAGCTGTAATTAGAGCTTTTCCTAGCATATTTAATTTCCACTCATGTATTTGAAAGTAGATGAAACAAATAAAATAAAAAACAATGTAGGCTTAATGTTTGTAGAGTGCAGTGTTTAGAAAGCAACTGTATCTCTAAGGTGTTTTTTCATCCAAATTTGCCTACATTTGGTATTTAAACTGAAAGGAATTACATAACTAGGTAAGTTTTACTTCTGACAGTTCTGAAGTCTAGTGGGAGGATCTCAAGTTGCACTTTTCCTTGGAGAGATAGGGGCTAAAATTACCATGATTCACATTTAAATATTCCCAATTCTGAACTTCTTTGGGTTCATTAGAATAATTTCCACAACCCTGGAAACCTTAAAAAAGAAATTATCACAGCCTCCTTGGCTTTCCTTGTGGGTACAGCACTGCCCAAAGTGTTCTTGGAAGAGACCTTATGGACAGTCTCCTCCTTATCTTTGCATTGCCTGTGCCTGCATCAGAGCTTGCGCCTGGCTTCTCAGTAGGGAGAGATTTATTTTCATTAAGGGGCTATTTAATTGCTCTTCAGCAATGGGAACAGTACAGGGTATCCTGGGAAGAGATTACTGGTGGATGAGAAGCTGGACTGGAGCCAGCAATGTGTGCTCGCAGCCCAGAAGGCCAACCATATCCTGGGCTGCATCCAAAGCAGCGTGGCCAGCAGGTCGAGGGAGGGGATTCTGCCCCTCTTCTCCGCTCTGGTGAGACCCCACCTGGTGTCCTGCGTCCAGCTCTGGAGCCCTCAGCCCAAGAAAGACATGGAGCTGTTGGAGAGAGTCTAGAGGAGGCCACAACAATGATCAGAGGGGTGAACAGCTCTGCTGTGAAGAAAGGCTGAGAGTTGGGGTTGTTCAGCCTGGAGAAGAGAAGGCTCCAGGGAGACCTTATTGCAGCCTGCCAGTTCTTCAAGGGGGCTTGTAAGAAAGATGGGGACAAAGTTGTTAGTAGGGCCTGTGGCAATAGGACAAGGGATACCAGTTTTAAAGTAAAAGAGGGTATATTTAGGCTAGATATAAGGAAGAAATTTTTCGCAACGAAGGTGATGAAAGGTGATGAAACCCTGGCACCGGTTGCCCAGAGAGGTGGTAGATGCCCCATCCCTGGAAACATTCAGGGTTGGGTTGGACGGGGCTCTGAGCAGCCTGGTATAGTTGAAGATGTCCCTGCTGATTACAGGGTGGTTGGACTAGATGACCTGTAAAGGTCCCTTACAACCCCAACTATTCTATGATTCTATCGTTCTTAAAGTAGCTGCAAGAAAGGTGAGATCTTTAGATCACTAAAGAACCACATATTTGATTAAAACACATTTTTTCATGCGTTTTGAGGATGAGAATATGTTATGGTTATGGCAGCTTTGTTCCACTTTCTTAGTTAAGTGGAATCTTCCTCATTTCTGCATTGCTTATGTTTGCACAAATTCATACATTGTTTTAGAAAAAGGGATAAATGAAAGTTCTCACATTAAATTTTCCCCTTATAATCTAACAGAAAACTTCCCTGGAAAATCTGTTGAACTTTTCATAGCTCATACTAAGAAAAAATATAATCACTGCATACATAAATCCTGGATACTTTCACATTTTCACATCTAGGAAACATTATTACAGTTTTATAGCTATTTATACTGAGATTTTAAAAGAATTGCAAGATTCATTCATCATTTTCTTGCCAACAAAGAGTTTATCCTTCTGCAAAGCCTGAACCAGGGATGATACAAGTATGCTGCCCATTTCTCCACTCTCAATGTGGCCAACTTGTATCAACAAGACAGTATATGATGGATACAGTTTTGGTGCAAGTTAACATTATCCTAAGGATAATCTCTGCAAGCGTGGCATTTAATAATCATACATCTGGAGTAAGCGTAGCAAGAAGAGAATGGGGTGTGACACAGCCTTTTCCTTCTGTTGTCTGTCTGAGTCTCGTGAAAGGATTTGAACTTTACTTAAGTGGCACCTGTGATCTTCCAACTAATCCACCATGGTGCAAATCCATCATCTGCTGGTTTGTGACCCATAATTAAGGGCTACTTAGACATAGGAAAGGAGGTGAAGCTGTGGGACACAGTTGAATGGAAAAAATTAAAAAGCTGACTAATGTTTTTCAGCATCTGGAGAGTATATGTTGGAAATATGTATTTCATTATTCACTACTGCTTATGGTAGCGGAACCGTGCACACTGAAACCACTTTAATATGAAGGGCTTTTTGCCTGAAAAAGACTGGAATGTCTGTCCTGCATGCGTCTCTGCAGCTAGCAATAAGCGGGATATAACCAAGGGAACTGGAATGACTCCATACTACTCCCATTAGCCAAATGTGAGTGAGAAAGAAAAGTAGAAAGCACCGGTATATAAAAAGAAAACAGCAGTAATATTTAGCATTGTGTAGTAAATATGAGACTTAAATGCATACAAACAGAGAAAGTGGTTTGTTATTATGATAATGGCTTTTCTACCTACACTAATCTGTCCTTTTCTGATTGCATCCTGATCATATTCTTTCTTATTCTCACTGCTTTCTTTCCTCCTTTTCTTAGGCAAAGCTTGGAGATGAAATTCTTGACTACAGGGATTTGGCTGCTCTTCCTAAAAATAAAGCCATCTATAACATTGACCGCCCAGATATGATCTCCTATTCTCCATATATCAGTTATTCTTCAGATGACAGGCATAGTTACGGGGAGGTACTGAAACATGGGTATTTTTTTTACTATGATTTTGGGATTTATGTGCATCATATAACATGTTGCTGAACACTCTTGAACATGTGCATAATTTAAAGAAACCAAACCCTAACTTTTATAACTTCGGTTAATTGAGTCATGTCATCCATTCATTCACAAGGCTTTCCAAAAAACAAATGAGATGTTCATTTCACTTTTTAGTTTGTGAAAATTAAAGAATTGCTTTCTGTGATAATTTTTTAAACAGATGACATGTTATTATGTTTTTCTATGAGAGGAGTTCTACATGCATGTGATAGGAAACAGGAGCCGTTGCTAATTATAATGCAAAAATCAGAAGCGAAGCCAAATGTCTTTCATGATTTTTTTTTTTCAAGTGTACCATGTTATTTTGGTAACACAACAATGGTATCACTTCTCTATGAACAAATTCTTTTCAGTTGTCCCTTACTAAAGTTCATCCTCATGTCATGCATTTCAACCTGTTCATATGCAGAGCTATTTTTACGCAGTTTGTGCTAATGGAGTATGATTTAACATAATCTTACTAATACTAATTCATTTTTTTGTGAAGCATATTTCTATATAACTCCTGTCATGCAAGTTAGCTTTCCTTCCGTAACCATATCTACCCTTTGTTTGAATTTCTGATTTATTTTATAATTTTAGACACTTCTATGCAAATCAAACTGTTATATATACTAAGTATATTATCAAGATACACATGGTCTAGAATGGAAGTCTGCATTGTTCTCTATAGGTGTAAGTGAATGGATAGAAATAAATACTATAAATAGTAGCCATACTGTTTATAATAGCCCCAGTCCTGCTATCACTTACACCTTGTACACTTAATCTACTACTAAAGTCTCAGTACTACTCTGAGGCAAAGTGCAGCACTTACGTTAGATCTTGCAGACTCTCTTCCAAATTCTGGCTGTACAAGGCGGAACCGCAGTAGCTCTATGATAATGCATGCTAAAAGTTACGCTTGTATGTGGTAACGGGCTTAAATGGTATTTACTATTCAGAAGTTTCTGAATTCACAAAACTGAAAGCTGCTTGCTAGCCCTGAACCTATGGAGTATAAACGTTTCCTGTCTGTGTCAAGATCTGTGGGTGCTGGTAACGTTTGTGGCCCTCCTCAACCGCCCATCTACATCTAGACTTGGCAGAGGCACGTAGGCTGAACAACCTGCTCCCCAGCTCCTGGGAAGTGTCACTTATTGCACCCACTGCGAGGTGATGGTTATACAACCACTGCACCCAGCACAAATCTGTGCTGCCGCTGGAGAGTTTCCCCCGCCTGCCCTCAGCACCTCCTTGGCCATTTGCTTCTGCTCCTCTCCTGTGCTAGAGCAAGAGTCCGTGTGGCTGTGCTAGGGCTTAGGTTTCTTCTGCACCCCCGCCGTGATCTGACTCCGTGCCGTCACACAAAGGCTGGAGATCCCACGGGCGGGACAACCGCCTGGTTGTGGTGAAACTGCCTCTCTTGGTGGCAGCCTGGCCTTTGCTGGGACCCAGCGGCTGTGACCTCTGGGAACCTCAGCATCGTGCTTTCAGGAGTGGGATAGAAAGTAGTTGCAGTTGAGCTCTACAAAAACCGACCAACAAAAGAAATAAAACCACAGCAAAGAGGGTGTTGCTGCTGTCACCTGCTTTTGGTGGGTAGCTCAGTGGTGAGACCATGACAAGGAGGGGTTTATTGGGACAAGTGGAGTCATTGCCCTTTTCAGTGAACATATAACTTAACGAAAATGAAAGGGACCACATCACGAATGAGAGCCTTTTCCCTTGGGGCTGTAGGAGACACCTACAGTGTTTGCACCATGAGTTTAATGCTGCCTTAGGCAGATCTGTGCTGATGTAGGCATTTGTCACAGCAACACCTCAGTGATATCCTAAAAAAAATTAAAAATGGTGTCCAGTCATCTGTTTCTAGGTGCCTAATCCAGGAGGGGATTTTGGGCTGTGCTCGCAATCCAACATGCACATTTTCATGATACTCCAGATACTTACATCCTTGATATTGCCAGGGTGTTGTGGTTTAGCCCCAGCTGGCAACTGAGCCCCACGCAGCCGCTCACTCACTCCCAGACGGGGGAGAGAATCG
>NW_010529508.1:0-3499 GCF_000687285.1 Phaethon lepturus | reverse complement strand
TTACTAACGTTGTCTCATCCCAAATCCAAAACATAGCCTTACGCTAGGTTCTATGAAGAAAATTAACTCTACCCTGGCTGAAACCAGGACACAGGGAGAAAAAAAAAAAATCATAGCATCATAAAAGACCTCAAGTTGGAAAGGACCCATAAGGATCATCAAGTCCCTGCTCCTCATCAGACTACCTAAAACTAAACCATAGGACTAAGAGCATTGTTCAGATGCTCCTTGAACTCTGAGAGGCTTGGTGCCATGACCAATTCCCTGGGGAATCTGTTCCAGTGACCGACCACCCTCTCAGTGAAGAACCTTTTCCTAATGTCTAATCTGAACTTCCCCTGATGAAGCTTTTTTCCATTTCCTTGTTTCCTATCGCTAGGCACAAGAGAGGAGATCAGCACCTCGCCTTCTGCTGCCCTCCTTGAGGAAGGTGTAGACTGCAGTGAGGTCACCCCTCAGCCTTCCCTTTTCCAAGCTGAACAAACCAAGTGACCTCATCCATTCCTCCTAAGTCTTGCCCTCAAGATCTTTCACCATCTTGGTTGCCCTCTGCTAGACACACTCTAATAGTCTGATGTCTTTCTTAAATTGAGGTGCTCAAAACTGCACGCAGTGCTCAAGGTGGGGCCACATCAGTGCAGAGTGGGACAATCACCTCCCTTGACCAGCTAGCTATTCTGTTCTTGATGCACCCCAGGACACGGTTGGCCCTCTTGGCTGCCAGGGCACAGTGTTTAGTCATGTTGAAGTTGCCATCAACCCAAACACGCAGATCTCTTTCTGCAGGGCTGCTCTAGATCAGTACATTTCTGCTCAACTAACTGAGTTTAGCCTTTAATTTTGAAAGGAAAATGAACTAACAGCAAATGTTCATGTTACGTGATGTTTAATTAAAAATTAAATAGTACAGATATTTTCTTTCCATTAAAACAACCACCTCTGAGCAACAAAGTTCTAGTCCAGACCTTGGAGCTGCTTCAGTGCAGATTTAACTAGGGCTAGTGTCTAGTCTCAGGTAGTTGCTTTAAATGTGAGTTTCCCTACTAGCAGCACTCTCTGTGGTACAGTACTGGCTTCACCAGACTCCAGGATTTGGTAATAAAGAAATGAACAAAAGCTTCATATGAAATTATTTATATCTTATTCTTTATTTACTTCTTTAAAAACAAATAAAAAGAAAAATTGCCCTAACTTAATTGACAGGTGTTTTTCATAGCTGTATCATGTATTATACATGGATATTGATATTTTGAGTAGTTTTTCTCACAAGTAACATCATGCATGAATTTGTATCACTAATTTGTTCTGTGTTGCTGTTTGCAGTCACCTCAGTTGCTCTCTCCAACACCTACTGAGGTAATCCCCAATGCTTTTGTTCTCCTGTTTGACCCATTTTGTGATACATAAACCTCGTCTTATTGATAACCAGCAGCGTCTGAAATGTGGAGTTTACCTCCTGCCTCTACAGTGCATGGGGTTTTATAATTTGTGTTTTTCACGGTGTTACTTGTGTTGAATATGTGCTTTGCTTCTGGATTGTCATCTGTATGCATCTGTCTCCACTGTCATCCACGTTTCTGCTTTCCACAATAAAGGTTGTATTGTGGTCACTTCTTCAAGCTCTAAATAGATTACATTGGGAAATATGATTTACGTTTACATTTAAAGGTGCTAGCGTGAGTTGACTTGAATTAATGCTTGGCATAGCTTCCTCTTCTTTTTTTCTCTTTTTTTTTATTCCACAGTTAAACTGTTTTTACTGTTTGTGCACACGTACTATTAAATCATTTGCACATACTTGAGCTTCTAGGTCTGTGTATTTTAATGTCCATTAATGATCAAAGCCAGCCATTGTTTTAAGAAACCTCGCCTGGAAGCAAGTGAAAGCATTTCACATAGCTTCCCAGATAGTAACTCCTTTGCATATCACAGGCCTGGATAATTTCTCCATTTACCGAATTTTATATTAAGAGAACTGTATTGCAAAATTTTGGTAATAGTGGAGAATTGCGGATTTCCATGAACAACTGTTGCTATGAGAATTGGTTTAACAAATAAGTTAACCAGTAGAAATTTAATTTAATTGATAGTTTAAAAATAAAAACATGCTTTATTTAATATTGGATTTCATGAACTTGGTTGACTGTTCCTTACAGAGACCCAAAGTACACAAAAGGTAAGGTCTGAAATAACCAATATGAAATCTTAGTGTTTTGGAAGATTATGATAATATCCTTTAAAGTAGCTATCAATTAGCAAACAGTCATGCTATTAAATTCCAGCAGTGACACTGGTATGGAGGTTGGTGCTGCCATTATTCATGTTATGTGAATTCCCCAGGTTATCCAGCTTTGCCATGGTTTCTATCTTCCTCTGAAGAGTCTGTGATCAGGTGCTCAGGCATCATCATCTGCAAAGTTGTCACCAGTTTTGTTGCAGGGATTTCTATTAAAGGAAAATTCCACTGTATCCTACAATTGGACACATCATAACCCATTAGTATGGTATTTAAATATCATTGCAAGACTTTCCAGAGACATTGCTATACTGCTTGTAACTGTCTTTGCAAGGGTTAGAGTGGGTATTAAATAATGTAGCTACTTCAGGAGGGGAACATCTCAAACTGGGCATAGAGGAGTTGGTGGACACTGCAGAATGCTGCATGCTTGGGAAGGCATCAGTTGTTCTCCCTTTTTTGTATGATTTCTTCAGAAATGGATATGAAACCAATACTGCTACTTACCACTATACAAAACTGATTTTCCATATTTTTGAAAATGTACTCGGTGGGTCTGGAGTGAGGTAGAAGCGACAGAGCACGCCTGAGCCAGAGCAGAAAAACTGATGATGGGAGAATGTTGTACATCTCTACAGTCAAGCATAATCTCAGAGAAGCCAAATGGGAAACTGCATTCATCTAAAGATGAATGGATGGATATAATTAAGTTGCCCTGATAGGAATCTGGGAGATGATGATGGGGCTAAGTAAGATCTCCTGTGCGTTTAAATAATGAATGATCCAGTGCGAGTCAACAGATGCCTGAAGATGTCCCAGGATTCATGACAAGTGACCAACACCTGTTATAGTATAGCATCTCTTAACTCACTCCTACTGGAATAGAAGAGGGGAAGCATTTTTTGGAGTATGAATTTCCATAAGGGAGCATCTGCACGTTACACTGATTTGTTCTAATTTGAAGTTAAGTCAAGCCAATTCTTGCTTGTCTTCAAAGAAACAAGAAATGTGAATTTGCTTTTTTACCTAGTTAACAAAAAGTAGTTTCCACATCTAATTCGCTCAGTAATGCTTTTACTGTTTTATGTTTACATGCAAATTGCAATTGTAATTTAACTAGCTATAGAAAGTGAGGGGCTTGGGATGGGTGTACGTGAGTTTAACTGGTTGAAGTCAAGGACTTAGTGGGAAATGGGTTGTATGACTTGCTTTGCACAATGCTGGAGTATTAACGCTAATTCTGTATGAGCGTTTATATCAGTT
>NW_010529507.1:2086-15151 GCF_000687285.1 Phaethon lepturus | reverse complement strand
ACAATGTTCCCCCCCATATCCAGTAAGGGATAAAGGCTCTCCTTGGCTCTCTTTCTGTTGTTAATATATTTGTAAAAACATTTTTTGTTGTCCCTTATGACCGTGGCCAGACTGAGTTCTAGCTGGGCTTTTGCCTTTCTAATTTTCTCTTTGCATGACCTAACGAGATCCTTCTTGAGTTGCCTGCCCCTTCTTCCAAAAGTGGTAAACTCTCCTTTTTTTCCTCTGTACCAGCAAAAGCTCCCTGTTCAGCCAGGCCAGTTGTCTTCCCCGCCCGTTTGTCTTATGGCACATGGGGACTGCCTGGTGCTGTGCCTTTAAGATTTCCTTCTTGAAGCCTTCCTGGACACTTTTGCCCTTCAGGACTGTCTCCCAAGGGACTCTCTTCATCAGTGACCTGAACAGGCTGAAGTCTGCCCTCTGGAAGTCCATGGTAGTGGTTTTGCTGACCCCTCTCCTTACTTCACCAAGAATTGAGAATTCTATCATTTCATGGTCACTAAGCCCAAGATGGCCTCTGACCACCACATCTCCCACCAGTCCTTCTCTGTTTGTAAACAGCAGGTCAACTGGAGCACCTCCCCTGGTAGGCTCACTTACCAGCTGTGTTAGGAAGTTATCTTCCACACACTCCAGGAACGTCCTAGACTGTTTCCTCTCTGCTGTGTTATACTTCCAGCAGACATCCACTAAGTTGAAGTGTCCTACAAGAACAAGGGCTCCGATTGTAGAATGTTTCATCTGCCTCTTAGTTCTGGTTGGGTGGTCTATAACAGACACCCAGCAGGGTATCTGCCTTGTTTGCTTTCCCCCTCATCTTTACCCATAAGCACTCCACCTTGTCCTCACTATCATTGTTGTTACAAATTAACCATCTGAATTCTCAATCTCCACCATTCAGCTGTTTTCCTTCTCCCCTGGCAAGTTGATTCTCTACTACAGCCACAGCCTTGTGCCTGCTACCCAAACATGCAGATCACAGCTGGTTTTGTTCTCAAAGGTATTTCAGTCAGGGGCTAGTGTAAGAAGGGGCACTACCTGTCTGATGAGTACTACAGGCTTTTCAAGCAAAAAGTTTCTGAATACCTTACATATCATTATCCTCCAAGGCCTCGAGCAGGGGAGATTCCCAGATCTTGGAACAAAAAAAATTGCCCATTCATAGTCTTATAAAGTGGTTATAGGAAATAAGTTTTGCCGCATTAGCAAAACAGACTTGGTTAGATGTTTTTGTTCTCAAGATAACACTTTCGAGAACTGTCAAGACACATACATGAACAAACCACCTTTTAAAGGTCGGACATTTTGCATAACCAGAAGATCTATAATTCAACTTTTAAATTACTAGAGAGCTGATGAAAACGTCACAATGGAAATATAATTCTGATTCAGTTGGCAATTTCACATTTCAAGGTAATTGCACATTCACTGTACTTGACTAAACTTTGTACCAAGTGTCAAATTACCTTCCAATCTTACACTGCCAGGCCTCAGCATTTTCTAGTAGGCAACATCTGAGAGCCATACAGTAATTGCACATATTCCCTGCATTATTTCTGGATTTCTGTTCCCATTTCAAGTTCATCAGACAGTCTCAAGTAGGCTGGATTATTGATTCTTGTCATAATACAAAATTCAGTAATTCTTTCTTTCTGACAGATGGAAATACACTGACAGAACACAAAACTGTCTCTGACTCCCAGACCTCTGCTCCAACCAGGAAACTCAGGTAGAAAAAGAATCCTAATTAAATATTTAAACCTTTCATCTTGCTCTATCCCAGCATGGGAGCTTCAGCTGAATACAACACATAATGATTGCTCTGGAAAGTTTGAAAATAAAGACATCATTGTTAACAGAAATACTTTTTTAAGAAAAATGAAGGCTGGCTGCATGCCCATTGTAATTACCTCTGATACTGAGAGCCACGGGCATTCTGTCTGTTATGTACCCAACCACCCAGTAATTTAATCTGCCAAGATGGAAAAAAAAAAAACAAACAAAAAACTTCTTCAACGGCTTGTTAAGTTAAAGGAAAATAAGGAGATACCCTAAGGAAATGTGCTAACAACATGCAGCAGCATGTTTTTCATAAGGAGAGAATGAAAACCACTGTCTGCTTTTAATGGAGTGGGCTGCACTTAAGAAAATCAGAAGTTAAGCCTGAAGTTACTGAAAAACCTGCTGAAAGGGCAAGATTGGGGTGACAGAGAATCTTGCCCATAGGTATTACACCACAGCTATACAAGACTGAAGAACTAAATTAGGAAAAGGGCTACATGTCTCTGCTGACGTGCATCTGCAAAACGACATGCAGAAACCAAAGAAGAACGAGCCAAAAGGATACAGGAGAGGAATGGAGTATGTTTGAATATATGGTAGACACTTGTTCAGCATTCTCTGGTACTGCATAACACTAGGTAGTGCTGTCAGCTACTCATCTTTACCAGTAATGTAATACCTGATTTATTAAAAAGATAGATAAGATAAAATGGTTGTAATAGTTCCTTAAATGGTTCAATGGGCAATATAAACATTTGAAGTTACAATCCAGGACCTCTGTTTCACTGCGTCTCAATGCACAAGGAAACAAAGGTATTGTATATGTGTACTTGGATGCTAGTGTCAATGAAACATTGAACAAAGACGTAGGGCTCATTATTTACGTTAAAGCAGTTGTGGAAAGTGGGCCCTGATCCTCCGTAAGTGTCCCAGAAAAAGATGTCAGAAACGCTTTTATCAAGTCTTGCATGTTCCCTTGATATGCTTCTCCTTGGTTTCCATCCAGCTCATAGAGAAAGAGACTGCTCTGAAGTCTTCACAGCTTCTCTCTATCCATGCAGACTAATGGTGTCTTCAGAGATAGGCGGCAATGTAGATATCAGAAACTAGCGCTCTCCTTCAGGAACAGCATGGAATAATAGTTCAACAAACAAAGAGTTTTCATTTTTCACTGAGTAAAGATGAAAATTCTGGGTTGAGACTGCAGCTGCAGAAGGCATGTAAGATATGCAGAGACTGAAAAAGAAACAGTTCTCCCACAAAACAATTTTAGGATTCCCCTTCAACCAGTAGTTGGTTGCCTGAGGTAACTGTAGAAGGAGCAGTTTGTTCACACAAACAGATGACATTTCTCATTTAAAAACCTTTCAATGTTACTCAATTTAGCAAATTCGTCAGGAATATTGATGAAGACTTCACAATTACCATCCCTTCCTGTCAGTTGCTACTCCTAGAGAGAGTCAAGAATGAACATGAATGTTTGCAGAAGACTTGGTAGGCTGGAAACCTGCATTGTCTCTGTGCAATGTTTATTTAGGGAAGAGATTCCAGTCTCCTGGGTTCTCAACTGGAGATCAGCTGTTCAAAATAAAATATATCTGAAAGGAGTGTGGTCAGTCTACAAAAGGAGAATGGAAATCCTAAGAGTCGCCATATAGTAGCTGTTCACCATATAGAATCCGGTCTGGATAGTTTCTCATCAGGGCAATGTCCAAAGTTTTCTTCTATTCCAGGTGCAGATATACAGCAGATCCACTGGGCAGAATGAGACTTGAGCACATGAAGCACCTTGAGGCTGCTTGCTAGGAGGGACATGGTCCAAGGAACACTGTAGGTTACTATATATCCAAAAGGTGAGAGTGAGAAATTAGAGAGCTGACAAAATCAGATTGCTTTGATGCTCCCTCCAGAGCTGATTCTGAGAAGTCTCTAAGAACATTGTAAAATATCTGAAAAAATAACACAGTCCAAACTAATTAATTTCCTGAAAATTAATTCCAAATCTTCACAACAGATCACATCATCTGCAATTTTCTGTGAAAACACAAAGAAGATAATGAGAAGAAAAGGCTCTCCCCTCTAGCTAATATTCCCTAGACCCACTCAGCGGGTGGTCTGCTTTGCCATACTTAAGCAAGAAGTTGCTACCCCCAGAGGGGATTGTTGAGGTTCTTCTGTCCCCCAATAGCCAGAGGAGGAAGTGGGAGGCCTGAATCTCATTACAGACAAATCAACTGGGACTTTTAGAAATGAAACACCTAAATCTCTGAGGTTGAAGTGGAATTTTATATCTTTATGAAAGATAAGAAAGTCTGAACTACATATAAGATTAGGAAAGAAACTGGAGGCTGATTACAGAATAATTAAATATTTGAACATAGAGTTGCAGGAAATAAAAAATTATCAAAAGTCAAGCTTGAAAAAATAATTTCTCTCAGAAGAAAATATATATGAAAGTCTGAAATGTGATCATTGTGATCTACCCTGGTATGTTGGTTTTGGCTGGAGTAGAGTTAACCTCCTTCATAGCAGCTAGTATGGACCTGGGGTTTTTTTTGGATTTGTGCTGGAAAAAGTGTTGATAACACAGGGATATTTTAGTTACCACTGAGCAGTGCTTACACAGAGTCAAGGCCTTTTCTGCTTCTCACAACACCCCACGAGCAAGTAGGCTGGGGGTGCACAGGAAGCTGAGAGGGGATACAGCCAGGACAGCTGACCCCAACTGACCAAAGGGATATTCCATACCATACGATGTCATGCTCAGCATATAAAGCTTGGGGAAGAAGAAGGAAGGAGGGGACATTCAGACTTATGACGTTTGTTTTCCCAAGTAACCGTTACATGTGATGAAGCCCTGCTTTCCTGGACATGGCTAAACACCTGCCTGCTGATGGGAAGTGGTGAATTAATTCCTTATTTTGCTTTGCTTGCATGTGCGACTTTTGCTTTGCTTATTAAACTGTCTTTATCTCAACCCACAAGTTTTCTCACTTTTACTCTTCTGATTCTCTCCCCCATCCCACCAGGGGGGAGTGAGTGAGCAGCTGTGTGTGGTGCTCAGTTGTTGGCTGAGGTTAAACTACAGCACTTGGAAAGTCCACAACCACACTTTCTGCCATTTCTGAAGTCTAAATCATTTAGATTCAAAATGATTGGGCTTCTGTGCTTGAGGTGACTGTTTTGTAACCTTACAGAGCTGTAATTGTGCAGAAGGATCTCATCATCATAAGTAAATCTTCTGGTTTTGCCTAATTATTTTCTTTAGTTGTCTGTGTTCTTTCAGGCCATGATAACAATTTCTATTGCTTGATCTACACCCAAGAAATACTCAATATACTTACAGCACACTATTCTTTTGCTTATAGCTTTTTAATTAAAACTGTATGTTAATGTATATCTATAAATATATACACGTAACATTTGTTAAATAAAACATATTAACATATGCTGTTGTATATATCTGCATAGCATATAGCATCTAACTTTATACACATAAATATTATATATATACAAAGAGAATACATAAACAGCACTAGAACATCTTCCATTGAAAGCTGTAACAATAAATAGTTTGTATGTCTGCATAAATAAGCTTGATTGCATGAACACATACTTCTTGAGAAAGTTCTGAAAAATACTAGGATCTACTTAAAAGAAAAACCTTTTCTGTACTTCTTTAGTCCGTTGTTCCTCTGCCTAATAGCAAACTCTAGGGCGTTGGGCACTTATTTTACTATCTTCTGATATATAGACAAGTTGCATTTCCTTGCCCAAGCTTCAGCAATATAAATACTTGTAAGAAGTAAGTGGGTGTATGTGTTTGTGCTATGAAAATGTGTGGAAAGGAAATAGAAACAAACAGATACAGATACCTGTTACAGTGCATAAAAGCATAATTGTTCAGCTTACAGCACAAATAGAACCTGAGAACTGTAGGCACAGTAGTAAACAGGGGGGAAAATATGTCTGTTAATTCTCAGTGAGAATTTATCAAGAGGCCTTGGTTGGTGAAGAAGCAGTAAAATGGCAAATCTGACCACGTTGTTAGAAACGCAAAGCTCATGTCTATACTCATAGTTTCTGCTACTGAGTTAGCTCAGCCAAAGGAGGCATATTCTAACCAAAGCACAGCCAAGTTGAAAAGGAAATGAGATATGTCCCAGCATGGATCCTAATGAGGTGGTTCAGCTAGGAGTTTTTCTTTCTGTCCTTGTTCTCTCTATGGCCCCAGTTGGATTGTGGGTTACAAGGCTCTAAGAATAACCAGTGATTATGCTCCTAACTGCAAGTGGGCAGGCATGAAAGTTGGATTGAAAGGATAATCTAGAAGCCTGAGGAAACATCTTTGAAGTTTAGCCCCTTTCTCTTGTACAGTGTCTTTACATGGGAGAAAATAATAAGAAACCAAGTAAACTGTGAGCACTTTCTAAAATGTTACTTTCTATATAACTGTAATGAATTTCTTAACACCATAGAAGAAAGCTGTTTCTATCAGAAAAAATAAAATGTGGAAATTATTGAAGTGAAACAGATTAACAGTATCTACAACACACCTAGAAAGGCTGCTCACAAATTACATTTGAAGGAAATTCTTCATTTTCAGATTGGGAGACAAAAGAATCCAGAAGGCAGCAAAACAGCTGTTTATGACAAGATCATGACCTTGTGTGATCTCTTACCATTCATATTCCAGAGAAGGAAACATCAAAGTGCTTTAAACCCACGTAACAGTCTTTCTATATTCTCTGCATAACTCAGAGCCAAAACAGCTCATTTCATAAGAATCATAGAATAGTTTGGGTTCGAAGGGAACTTTAAAGGCCATATAGTCCAACCCACTTGCAGTAAGCAAGGACATCTTCAACTAGAGCAGGTTGCTCAGACCCCTGTCCAACCTGACCTTGAATGTTTCCAGGGATTGGGCATCTACCATCTCTCTGGGGAGCCTGCTCCAGTGTTTCACCACCCTCATTGTGAAAAATTTCTTCCTTCTATCTAGCCTAAGTCTACCCTCTTTTAGTTTAAAACTGTTACGCCTTGTCCTATCACTAGAGGCCCTGCTAAAAAGTCTGTCCCCATCTTCTTATAAGCCTCCTTTAGAACACTGAGCACTGAATGATATGGTGCATGAAATATAACCCAAAGAACAATTCACCATGCTTTGAAAAGCCACATACAGACTGACCTCCTATAATTTTTTCTAGTGAAATTTTTTTTCTTCTGCTGAAAACATACTTGGACTAGCCCTTGCATTATTCAAATGGACTTTGTTCATGTAAACAGTTTTAGAAACTATCTTATTCTATGGACAGACTCCAAGGCATGTAGAGAAGAGCAGTGAAAACAACTAAGGAGACATTGTTCTCAGATATTTAAACATAAAAAAGGATTAATAATGAAACAATAAGAATCCTTTTTACTGGTATATGCTTCCAAGAGAAGTGGTAGAACCCCATTGCTTGAGTCATCCTGTTATGAGTAACTGGTGAGTAACACAATCAATCAAACATGTCTGAGAAGAATGAGAACAAGTCTAATGAGGTATGAGCTGAGATTAATTCCTCTCTTGAAGGGTAGGAAGGACACGAAAACAGGGAGTTTCTCCCTCTTCTCTTCTTCCATTAACTGGAACTTCACTACAGACTAGAAATAACATTTTGGAGCATGGAAGTACCAGACAAGTGGCATTTTGATACTCTTCATTACATTTTTAATCAAAATACATCAAAGGTTTCTTTACTGAAAGTATCAGTTTTTAACCATTCTCAAATTTGGGCTTTTGTTACTGGAAAAAATCATTGTTTTAGAGACAAGATTCAAGGGGAAAAAGATGAGGAAATTTAATCTAGTTGCAATTATACAAATATTTAGATAGGAAAGGACCTCTGGCAGTTTCTGCTCTGGCACTTTCTACTCTAAACCCTTGCTTACAGCAGGATTAACTCCAAAGCCAGATCAGGCTGTTCAGGTGAATTCTGAACATCTCGGAGAATCTAGATTCTCCAGGCTCTCTGGGTACCTTTTCTAGTGCTGAGCCTGAACCACTATCAGATAAAAAGTTTCCCCTTACTTCCTATCAGAATTTCCCTTAATGCAACCTGTTTCTGTTGCCTCTCTCTTTCACTGTGTTGTTCTGAGAAGAGTTTGACTCCTCCTTTTCCTCCTTCCCCCATGGGCATTGGAAGATAGTAATTATATCTACCCCAAGCTTCTGCAAGCTGAACAAACTAGGCATCCTCAACCTCTCATGGATCATGTGCTCCAGCACCCTAAGTTTCATAGTGATTGTTAACTGTACTCACTCCACTTCAGCATCATCTCTCTTGTACTGCAGAGCTCAACCCAAGACTTTTTTCTAGATGCAACTTCGTATGTGCTGAGGCAAATAATGACTTCTCTTGCCATGATGGCCGTGCTTTTCCTAATACACCACATTGAGTAGTTAAGTGGCATTGTCACACTTCACAGCTGATGCACATTCAACTTGAAAGTCTTGTTGCAGAGCTGGCCCCTAGTCAGTCAGTCCCTGGCCTGAAGTGAGTCACAGGTTAGTTCCATTCCAGATGTGGGACTTAGCCTTGAATTCCTGACAGGTAGATTTTTAGTTTCTATTCTATTTTTTTTCCCAAACTATTGTTCAGATGTGTAACAATAGGTAGGAAGAAAGAGTTCTCACTGAAAATGTTTCAAAATTGTCACTTCATTAAGAAAATGCATAGTATCTACTTAGTTATCTAGATAGGAAAAGATAATATTTGAGGCAAGCTTGTCTTTTTCTTTGTATCTGAAAATTTCCTCAACAACTACAGTTATATTTAGGGCTATTAAGCTAGTTGGCCTATCTGGAAAAGTTAGATCACCATGTCAAAGGGAAGGAAAATTACAAAAATGGACTATTTAGCATCTAAGTAATATACAGGCCACTTGCTTTCATAACATACGCATTTCTCAGATGAGGAAGCAGCAAGAAATCCTGTCATCAGCTGAACGACTTTTCTGCACAGTCTAAAGATTGGCCAAGTCATTTTCCTTGCTCACTGAAGGGTGTAAATTCCCACCAGCCTTTCTGCTGATTCTAAAATGACTGTGGGAATAGAAACCCTGAAGAACACTGGCTTATAAACCATGTGTTCTTACCTTTTCCAATCATGGGCTTCTATTTTCCTGTGGATAGATGAATGCCGTTGGAGCAAACTTTAGCAGAATAAAAATTAGTTTCCATAATAAAATAAAGTAATTTCTTAATTCCTGGACACTTCACATCAACACACGCACTCTTCCAGTGTCCTGTTAGACAAGTTTATTAGATGTGTATAACTATCCAGCCTTATGTGTACATATCCAATCAGGTGATGAGCATCTGCTTAAAAAAAAATTCCAAATAATATATAATATATTTTACAGAAGTTTCATTAATGTTTTGATTAAGAGATATTACATTTACTTCATCTTCACACATTTTTAATGGTAAGCTTTAAAAATTCATTTTAGGCATTTTAGCATCATGAGCAACCTGCTGAGAATAAAGAAGGAGAGCACGTTAGGCACAGGTACAAAGAATTTTAAAATGACAGTAGAGTTACACAGTGATAACTGCAGCCTGAAGGTTGGTTACTAATTATGATTTCAGGTTGGCTGTCAGATAGCCTTTCCAGATTTTGAGGCTATCATTCCATCTATGTTTGTTTAAATACTGTGACATTGTCACAGAACTTCAGGTCCCCAAAGCTGCACAGCCCAGCCTTGCTTTTATTCGTACAGAGGATCTACTCCCTTTAGCAGAAAAGTTGCATCTTTCTACACAGCACTTCATTGTGGTCTCAGAAGTGGTGCCATGTCATTCATCTCTTACCCAAACAGCTGCCTCATGATATCCAGCTGGGATTGGCTTGGCTGATAGTTTAGGTAAGAACAGTTCTGACAAGTGTGTTGGTGGCCCGCAAAATATATAATTTTGTCCAGGACACAGAACTGAGCAGGATCGATTTTGCTGGGAGAAGAGTAGCAGGATGCATATATTGACGAGCTTATTATTGCAATGCTTTAATTTGTTTGGGGGTTTTTCTTTCTTTGTTTATTTCACCCCCATCAAGACTTGGTGATACTGTCCCAACATTGAAATGGCAGAAAATCTGATGCCATATCAAAAAAGTATCAGATATAGGTAGATGGATGTGAACTTCTCAGAACAGCAAAAACTTAACTTGAGAGTTTCACAGAAGTACGCTTATATTGCACAAAACTTGTATTTCTTTCTTCCCACTGAGCTGGGAGGACTGTATGGATGAGGCTGCCTCCATGCTAAGAGGCAGAAAAACATCCAGGGCGACATACGTGGGCAGATTCAATGGTTTCTTGGCCTGAATGGGAAATCCGTTTACACAAATTTTTAAAAATACAAAAACAGATGCAAAAAATAAGATTGTTGAGAATTATCCTAATATTAACAAATCTACCTACATTTTCTAACCATCCAGAAAGGAATCCTGCATATCAGTTCCCATGCAAAGGCTCAAGATTTAGGTTTTGGAGTAATCTATTTTTGGAAGTAAACGTAACTAATTTGTTCAGAGACAGGAACAATAATCTAGTTTGTTTTATTTATTAACACTAAAATCTGCAAAGAATTTTCTGACCTGAGAAATGTCTAGCATGACTCAACACAAAAAGGCCTACCTCTGATGCCTACCTCTCAAATGCTTCTGTAAACTTCAAGCTCTCAATCTGCATTGTTACGCTTAAGATCCTCGGGTTTGTGGCGGTGATACGATAGCCATCCTACTGCAGTGACAAGAAATGACCACAAGGTAGCAGCAGAGATCTGAGTGAAAAACAGGAAGGGCTTGCGGACATTCCTATCTGCCTGAACTCAAGATACAAAGACTAACTCAGTATTATGACTATAAATAAGGTTGTTAAGAACTGCTAAGTTCCATACAGTTGACCTGGAAAACGGATATAAAAGCTAATTTTTAATGACAGTAAAGCAGAAGAGATCTCAGATACATTCAGAGTACAGGCCAAGAGTATCAGGGTAAAACCTAGGATAAGCTGAATTTTATCTGTAAACAGACCTGTTGTGATGTCGAATCATTGAGAACGACACTGATTTTTACAACGACATTGGTATTTAGTCTAAACAGTATCTTGGATACCCTGAAACATTTATGTACACACTCTTTTCAGGCTTAATGCTGTTTCTAGAAATTTACCTTGCCTTTAGCAGGGATAACCTTGTATTATCCACACACATTTGCACTGGCTTAATAAAACTAGCACATAGTCACACTTAAAAGTGTAGCAATGCATACTTCTGTTTAGAGAAGACATATATGTGTAAACCTCAATTAAATACAAACCATTTGAACTAGTTTTAATTCAAACTGCTACAAACACCAACCTAACCCCATTTAAGGTCTCATCTTTAGCTAAGCCATCTACATCTGGGTGTAGATCAGTCCCTAAGCATAAAGTGTGCACGGGCTTTATGAGGCCAGTTTTACAACCTTGGAATGCAGCTGCTGCTTCTAAATGTCAGGGAGTTTGTCCATAAAATTATATTCCTTGTTCTCACACCAAGGCTTGACTCCATCCTGGCTCAGACAATTAGTGTTACTTATTTCATTTGAAGGTGCTACTTTATCAGCTAACAGAGCTATTGTAATAGAAAAAAAAATTCAGCCTTCTTCCTCTGCCTGGTTTTATTACATTTTCTTTATCTGTGCCATATCTTTGGATCCTGAACCCCACAGTACAAACTCCTTCCATGAGTATCACAAACATCATAGCCAGGTGGTTATGCATTGTGCCCTCCAGAACCAATATTTAGTCAAACAAGACCTGAGTCAATGTGTTACTTGCAGTCCATTCAGGTTTTCATTTTCAGCCTTATTTTATGTTCATAACTAACTTTTCAACAAGAGGCAGCTGTTGAAATGTTATATTCTCTGCAGAAATATGACTGCCTGGCTTGTGAGAACCATTGCAAAGACTATGCATGTGTCCATAGGCTGTTGTTTGTGTGTTTTGTTAAGACAAATTCAAATCTTCTCTACTTTTATTTGCACAGCTTGGGTGGAGGATGTGCATGCTGCTCAGAGTTAAGTCATTTCCGTGAAATGAGGACGAGTAGCTAATAAGCAAGTTTTGCCCAAGAAGATCTGGAACGTAATGATTCACCTTGGAAGAAAATAGTGTCTTGCTCTATATAATGATTTGCATTCTGAGGCACTCAGTGACCCTTAGAAAAGAGTTTTTAGTGAGGTTCTTCTCTCACTACAAAAATACTGCCACCTTTGGATAAAACATGTTATGTTCTTCCATAACTAAAAAATTCATGTACATAAACAAGCAAATTATTTGAGCTTGTTCGCAGTTAGAATTAGTTTGCAATCAGCTGTGATCCAGGTGAGACCTTTGGGCTTTTGATTTCCCTTAGTAAAAGAGAGTGTGGACCTGTCCAAGATGCCAAAAACAAGGAATTAATGTGTTTAGCCATATCCTGAAAGGAACTGATGCATAAGCCCTCTTTCTTAAACATTACAGAAGTATTCAAATCAATGCCAGGGACTTGAAACCGACTGCCTTCTGCCTTTAAGTGAGGATACAAAGCAAACAATCTTCAAAATGCATCATGGCTCTGAATACAGACTGCATAGTCCTAAGACTTCCACATCTCTGCTCTGTGTGTACTGTACTTCCAAACATCTGAACTATTAAGCTGACAGCAAATACAGCTGTTTTTCTTTCTGAGTAACTAAAAATGTTATCCTACCTGAGGATTTTAAACTGATGTCAATCCTGTGTCTTCCAGCTATTTACCTGAGCTAGTTTTAAATGCAGCACAGACACCCCAATGGGTATGAAAACCTGCCCAAAAAGCTGAGTAAATCCTAGGCAACTAACCTACCACAAACACTCCTACATAAAATATTTCCCACAGGGAGGTTCTTCACTCTTTCTTGTTCTGTTGTCTTGTACACATCAAGGTTGATGCAGCATTTAGTTCTTTGTTTACAAAAAAATTAAACAATTAACTACTCCAAAAGTCAGCACAATTTGACTAACCTACACCTGTAAATACAGGAAGGAAAAGATGAGATTTTACCTTTTCAGATGAGAAAACGTTTTGAAGGATTTTGAAATACTGAGAAAAACAAGCTGATTGAAAAATTCTACAGCAACACGATCCAATATAAATTTGGGCTGTCTTGAGCCTGTCTTTCTCCTTTATATGAGTGGTGGTATTCATATATTTGTGCAGAGAACTGATCTTGGGAA
>NW_010529507.1:0-2075 GCF_000687285.1 Phaethon lepturus | reverse complement strand
TAGTGACTAGATCTATACACGGTTCTATGGGCTCCTGCACAAAAGAGGGCACAGGGCCCTGGCACTGCAGCAGCCTTCTTTTAGTTTGTGCTCTGTAGGTATAGATCCCCTTCCCCGGTCAAAGCAGCAGATTGCATCAGAATGACAGTACTCGAAAAAGGAAAATCATCAAATATTATGGGTGAGACTTTACAAATCTTGTCTAAGATTAGCTTCCATTTTATCCTGAATAATTTATTTCAATGGGTGAGTCCTGCAGTAGAAAACCCAGTGCACAGGCAGCAGAAGCAGGGACGAGTATTCCAGGATAAGTACAGGGATGCTGCCCGGTTGTGTAGGGACAAGGTCAGGCGGGTCAAGGTGTGGCTGGAGCTGAACTTGGCAAGGAACACAAAGAAGAATAATAAGGGCTTCTACAGGTACTTCAGCCAGAAAAGGAAAGTCAAAGAAAGCATACCCCCCCTTCATGAGCAAGACTGGCAAACTGGCAACAACGGCTGAGGAGAAGGCTGAGGTACTCAACAACTTGTTTGCCTCAGTCTTCACTGGGAGTGTCTCTTCTCACACCTCTCCAGGGGATGGACCACAAGAAGGGGACTGGAGGAGCAACATCCCTCCCACTGTAAGAGAAGATCAGGTTTGAGACCTGAGGAACCTGAACATGCACAAGTCTATGGGACCTCACAAGATGCATCCCAGAGTCCTGAGGGAATTGGCTGATGTAGTTGTCAAGACACTCTCCATGATATTTGAAAAGGCATGGCAGTCAGGTGAAGTCCCTTGAGACTGGAAAGAGGGAATCATTGCACTCAATTTTATAAAAGGTACCAAAGAGGACCCTGGGAACTACTGACCTCTCAGCCTCACCTCTGTGCCTGGGAAGATCATGGAACAGATCCTTCTAGAAGCCATGCTAAGGCACATAGAGGACAGGGAGGTGATTTAGACAGCCAGCATGGCTTCACTAAGGGCAAGTCCTGCCTGACCAACCTAGTGGCCTTCTGTGATGGAGTGACCACATCAGTGGACAAGGTAAGAGCTACCGGTGTCATCTATCTGGCTTCTGTAAGGTCTTTGACATGGTCCCCCACAACATCCTGCTCATCTGGAGATGTGGATTTGATGGGTGGACTGTTGGGTGGATGAGGAATTGGTTGGGTGGTCACACCCAGAGGATAGTGGTCACAGCTCAATGTCCAGATGGAGTCAGTGACGAGTGGTGTCCCTCAGGGGTCCATATCGGGACACGTACTCTTTAATATCTTCATCAATTACATAGACAATGGGCTAGAGTGCACCCTCAGCAAGTTTGCAGATGGCACCAAGCTGAGTGGTGCAGTTGACACGCCTGAGGGACAGGATGCCATCCAGAGGGACCTAGTCAAGATCTAGGAATGGTCCTGTGTAAATCTCATGAGGTTCAACAAGGCCAAGTACAGGGTCCTGCGCCTGGGTCAGGGCAACCCCTGGTATCAATACAGGCTGGGGGATGAACGGATCGAGAGCAGCCCTGCCGAGAATGACTTGGATATACTGGTAGATAAAAAGCTGGACATGAGCCAGCAATGTGCGCTCACAGCCCAGAAGGCCAACTGTATCCTGGGCTGCATCAAAAGAAGTATTGCTAGCAGGTCGAGGGAGGTGATTCTGCCCCTCTACTTCACTCTGGTGAGACCCCACCTGGAGTACTGCATCCAGCTCTGGAGCCCTCAGCACAGGAAAGAGACATGGACCTGTTGGAGCGGGTCCAGAGGAGGGCCACAAAAATTATCAGAGGGATGGAACACCTCTCCTAGGAGGACAGGCTGAGAGAGTTGGGGTTGTTCAGCCTGGAAAAGAGAAGGCTCTGGTGAGACATTATTGCAGCCTTCCAGTACTTAAAGGAGGCCTATGAGAAAGATGGGAACAGACTTTTTAGCAGGACCTCTAGTGATAGGAGAGGGGGTAACAGTTCTAAACTAAAAGAGGGCAGATGTAGACTAGATAGAAGGAAGAAATTTTTCACAATGAGGGTGGTGAAACCCCCTCTGGGGGGGCAAACCCCCCTCCAGGGCTGGGGCATATACAACCTCTCT
>NW_010529506.1:0-6985 GCF_000687285.1 Phaethon lepturus | reverse complement strand
GGCGCCGGGGGCGGAGGGGGCCACGCCGTGCCGGGACTCTCCGGGCCGGCCGGGCTGAGGCGCAGCCAGCGGCGGGAGCGAAGCTGCTTCAGGCCCTCCCTGAGCCGGATCGCTCGTGCAGTTAATGCCGTCGCGTGTAGCCGTCTGGCCGTAACTTGGCTTTGGCAAGGCCGCTGCCTTTTTTGGTGGGGTGTTTTTTGTTGTTCGTGTGAGAGTCGTAGCTGTCAATAGATTCTAGACGGGCGGCAAAGAAGAGGGTGCAAGTTGATTCCTTTGAGAGTGATTATTTCCCATGTCATTGCTTTTATACCTGCCTTCTTATCTAAGAAGCATTGTGTATAGCTAGGCAGAGACCACCTTAACCTCCCAGCCTGACATCTGGGCTTGAACAGCTTTCAGACTGTTTCTTGAGTAGTCGAAGCAAGTGTCCAAATTCTGAAGAAAGCCAGTAGATAATTTGTGGGTACATCAACCCACTTGGCGCAAAAAGATGTGTTCCGGACACAGTGCCGTGTTGTGACACTAGTGAATTAAATGTATAGTTGCAGTATAGGAAACGTCATTGCAAAAAGATAAAACAATGGAAATATTTCTAAATAGTTACTTGATTCTTAGCAAATATTTTGTATTTCCCTCTCAAGAGAGCATCAGTTCTCTGCACTGAGGATGGATTTTAGTTGTTGCAGAAGATAGAACTTTGAAGAATCATCTCTTTTTTCCTGTAGATGAAGTGGGCATGTAGATGCTGCTTGGCACTTGCAGGTAGAACAGTTAAAAAGACAAACATCAGAGTGTTTTGGTATGTGTAGAGTTCCTCTTGTAATATGTAAAAACAATAAATAAAAACCTGTGAATTACGATACATAGACACTGGTAATCTTAGTACTGTATCATGTTTCCTTTTTCTGTGAATGAGTACAGAAAACCACTAGATAATTTTCTTGTACTGGATTTGGACTTTCATGGAGGCAAAGGGTTTCTGCTATGACTTTTATTGACGAAAGAGAACTGATAAATTGTGATTTTAAAACTGTAGTTTAACACACATGATTTTGCCGCTTAATAAATCTTCTAATGGCAATATGTTTCTGCTTAACAGTATTGTTGCTCCCAGAGGCATAGCTTCATTTAGAAGTGCCAAACTCTAAGGGGTTTTCTGCGTTTCTGTTGCACTACTATAGGCATAAGTACAAGCTCAGCCAATATATGCTTGTGATTATCTTTTACCTTGAATACTTTTTCAGGTTTGTTTGCTTGCTTTTATGCAGATCTGTGAAGGGGTTACGCTGTTACTGAAAGATTTTATAAATTCATGTTCTTCTGTGAGAGCTCAGTGGTTGACCTGCCTTTTCATTTTAGGCAGTGAAGGTTAGTCAGTGCTGGTGTTTTGGATTACTGGCAAGTTGAAAAGGTGGTATGCAGGCAGTGGAAAAGGCAGATTTCTAGGGAGGTGTGTTGGTGTCATTAAATTCTGGAGTACGCAGGCAGCACGCTGTGCTCAGCGTCCATCCTGCTGGGGCGTCCAACCACTGTTGGATAGAGTTGTGTTATGCTGCCTAGACTCCCTGCAGAATGTGGTAACTTTAGGCGGTAACAGCAGGTAAAGCCAAAGACGTTTGGTCTCCAAGCCTATTATGGATTCCCATAATTTCAGGATGCTTCATACTTCTTTATGTAAATGTTCTTTTGTGTGTGTAGTTTGGTGAGGACTTCTGTTCCTTGACTCAGACCAGGCTTGTCACAAAAATATGCTTTTGTAGCATTTTGCAACAAAGCTCCAGTCTTTCTGATTTTTTGTTTTAGGCCCTTTTATATGTGTTTTAAATGTTCCGATGGATTTTCTCTTTCAACTAGAATATCAGTTGGAGTGCTTGGGGACTGTCATATATGATATCTTCATAGTTGTGACAAGCTTTTGGGCTTTTGATATGTGCAGTTTTGAAGCATGCCTTTGTACCAAATTGTCTGGTGACCTCTTTAACTCTCACATCTCTTCAAAGTGCATTTCTTAAGAATTTTGCATCTTGGGCTGTTTAACTGTGTATAAAACTAATATTAGAGTTCACCGTATCAAATGATTGGATGCATGTATTCTGTTCATACAACTTATTCTCATTTTATCTATTTCTGACTGGATCCTCTTACACTGCATCCATTATGTTTTTGAAGTCATTTCAGAACATTCTGGTGGCTGTTTCTCTTTCCATTCTGGGAAACATGGACTTTTTCCATACAATGCCAAGACGGGTTTGATTTCATAACCACGGGATGCCTCTCAGTGAGTAGATATCAGTAGGGCATTATCACAAATCTAACCCCGTTGCAGGGTGATATAACATAACTTCCATTATGTTTCTCCTCTTTACTTCTCAGTGATGTACAATTTTTGATTCATTTGACCTGTACAGCATTTTCCACATCACTTCCACTAGTGTTAGGGATTTACTGAAGGCAGATAGTTCACTGTTACTCCCTAAGTTGTCAAACCTAATTCTTTACCTATTTTTTTACACAGTTATATAGCTTGAGACTTTTCTCCAAATTCAGATCATTCCTGTCATCTGGATTCTGGAATTTTAAGTGGCATGCCTTGGGCATTATTTGATGTTTTTGAAATACAGCATTCTTAAACTGCCTGTAATGCTTGACATTATCTGGACCCAGGCTGATACGTGGCAGCAGGTTATCACCACCCATGCAGCAGGTCGGAAGAATAATTTTACAGCCTTATTCAGTTTGGTGGAAGGGTGTATAAGCTCTCAAAGAGTAATCGATGATTTCAGTTGCAGCATCCTTTGTTATAAAGAGAAATCCCTCAGAAGACTGGTACACAGGGAACCCAGCTGTTCAGTAAACTGAGTCTGGTGTCCAGAGGACTGGACCAAAAAACCTGACAAAGACATAACTGGTCTTAGAGCCCAAAGAGGGATTTTGATGAAGTAACAAAGGTCCTGTTACAGGGCTTTTCTTGAATAGTCTAGTCCTTGTATCATGAAAGTCTTTAATGTTGTGTGTAATATAGAGTTAAAAGAGTGGTATTTGTACCGTTGAGGTTATTAGGTTACTGTGTGAACTTTCACACAATTGAGAACATTTCAAATGAATCTCAAAGTCTTTTGGAGATAATAACATTTCTAATAAAAAGTTTTTCCCAAGGGAATAGAAATATTTTGTAAAGGAGAGTAAGTGCTGTGCTATTGTATTTGCATTAATAACCAAAAATTGGCAGGCATAGTGTGACTGTTCAATGGACTTTCTATTACACCAGTGCCAAGAGCAGAGCGTGATGGCTTCCTGCTACTTTCCCCTTTTCTCCCAAGAGCTGTAAATATATGGAGGAGACTATTTAGAGCCCACTTCTTTGTTTCTAGCATTCACCTGGTTTCTTGGACAGAGAACTAAGTTATTTTTTTATGTTGAGTTTTCTGCTAGTTTAGTAAACAGTGCTGGCTTACTTTTGGGACAGAGTCAGTGTAAGAGGAGAGGAGCAAAGGAGGGGGAGTCCATCCTTTTTGGGTACAGTGCCTGATGTGGACATCTTGTAAATCTGCCCTGAGAAAATGTGGAAATAATGCAGTGGAGTAGAGAACATAATCAAGCGCAGTGTCCTGTGTAACTTCAGAGAGTGAAGATGCAAGGTATAAAAGGAACAGATAAAAATATAAGACTTCTACAAATAAAGTTTAATTTTATGTCTGCTTTATGTCTCCAAAAATAAAGTAGGAGAAATGTGAAGGCAAAGCCATCCTAGGAAAAATGAGTATGTGGCCCAGTTACCAGCTTTCCAAATTAGATGGGATGCAGAAGCAGCTAAGAATTAAATTGTAAATGGTAATCTATAATTGGTATATTTTTGGCTTAGGCTTTTCTGTTTTCATTTGGCTATTGTTTCTAAGTATGCTGCTGAACAGGGCACATAATGTTCGCTTAAGGGTAGTGAAGGAACTGGGAAATGCTTGGAATCTCTCACGTGTGAGAGTCTGTAGACCTTAAGGTATGTGCTTTATGGTCTGCAGAAGGGCCTGGTTTAGGAACTCGTGATGATGAATCACAGAATCAGAGAATCATTAGGGTGGGAAAAGACCTTTAGGATCATCAAGTATGCTGCAGCTCTAGAGAACAGTTTCCTCTTAAAGATGATAACTTGGTAAAAGCTGTGTTGAAAACCCCATATTTATCATACAATGCAAAGCAACTACAAAGACCAAGAAACCAAATCAAATGGATCCATGAGTCATTATTCAGAAGCATCTGAGTGTTAAATGCATCTTAGGTCTTTTTGAGGCCTGGCTAATGAACAGCCTCGTATCACTTGTTATTGTTGAATGTTTATGTGTAAAATCCTAGCAGCACAGGTAGTAACTGACAGGATACTTTCAGTCTCAAAGCTGCCATGTAATTCGTTAGTAGCGCAGTAGCATACCTGTGTTTGTCGGTCAATAAAGAAGAATAGCTGCATATCAGAATGGTAAGTAAATTCAAGACTGTGCAAAACTTAGGAGCAAATTCTCAGTTTCAGTATTTTTAAGCAATTATTTGTCTGAAATGCTACCCCAGAAGAGGTCCATGATGTTCTTCGACTTTTTTTAGAAATCTAAAATAGGTGATATACTTTTGGACAGTCAAGTTTTCTTTAAATAGGCATCATCTTTCTGTTTTCACTAGCTGGTCTAACTTCTGTCAGTTACTGTTTCACATAAATCCTACAGCGTTGGGTTTTTTTTTTAAGACCTAATGAATTAATGTAATTCCTTCTTCTCTAACTTTCTAGGGCTGTGTTCTGATTGGGAATGATGGGATATCAGAAAGTGACCTGTTTCTTGAATTTATAGCCTGTAGCTTCTAGTCATCTTCCTGTAAACATTAGAACTGGACTGTAGTCTTTAGATGACAGCCTTATGGCAACTTTTTTATACAGTTGTAGTTTGTTTTCTTCAATTTACATTGCTTAACACTTCTACCAGCTGGAGTTATTTTCCATGTCTTTCAGGCAATTCTGTTGTTTTGGATGGTTGGTTCCTTCGCTAAGCTTTCCGTTGGCTCCCAGAGTATGTTCTGTGGCATTTCTGAGTTCATGAATAAGGTAGCTTTGGTGCTTTCATTTAAAGGAGTGCTCTTTATAGACAGTCTTGGGCAGTGTCTGAAAAAACGTCTTTTGTTTAGGCAATGCAAACTCGGTTCACTGCCTTCTCTTGTTTTTTCTGTTTTCACTTCAGTGGCAATTTGGTCTTACAATGAGGATTTTTTAGCTTTCCTCAAAGCTGATTACTGCTTTGGAAATACAACTACTTCTTCCATGTTGTATTTTACTTCAGAGTGTCCTGACTCTATCATTTATCTTAATTTTTTTTTTTTGAGAAGTTGAATGGATCTGTCATGTGTCTCCAACTTAAAATATATATTGTTGTTTGGCAGTAGTGCTGACATTTTCATATTAAAAAAACCCCCACACTTCTACAAATTATACTTAGACAAAGATACTTCTATGGAGAAAGGATACCTATACTATATTTTCAGGGAGTAATACTTGGATTTTGTAGTTACAGTGAGTACAGAAAATAACCAGAGTTATCAATGCTTCTTTCCAGACACAGAGGTATCTTTATTCAGCACGTAGAATATATGGCACGTGCTTTTTGAACATTAATTAATGTTTCAGACAGCCATATTCGTTTTGTCCAAAGAATTATGCTTAACTGAACTTCATCTACGCCAAAGTTGCATTCACATTGAGATGAACTGAAGAGTAGAAATATCTTTGTACGTAGAACGTGTTGATCCTGGGTTAGGATCCCTGATTGCTTCTGTCTCTGAAATACATTATTGCTTATTATTTCTTTCCATTAGATGTTTGGTCAGCTGTGTCATTGCTAAGGCATTAGATAAGTTATCTGCCTGTCCCTTGTGTCGAGTACTGCCTGTGATTTATACACGATAGTTGACAACTTGACAGCGTTTTTGTGGAGCAGTTGCATCTTTTTTTTTTTTTTTTAATGTATTGGGTTTAATCCATCAGGTTTTGTTGATAGCTTGCATATTATTTGTTGTAATCATTTCAGATCCTTTAAACACTGAAAACCAAAGAGCTTTATCATAAATAAAATTTATTTTTTTAAGTTTTAATCTAGTAAGTCCACTTTCATTTATATCCTCAGCTGTTTGTGTAGGAAGTAACACATCAACGAAGTTTTGTCATACTACAAAAATATATGTTCAGATTTTATTTGTAAAGTCTTTTTGAGATGTAGAAAAGAAAAATGCTCATAGAATTTTAGATATGCCAATTGCAGTACTGCATGCGAACAGTTTTCTGCAGCATGTTTTTACGGAGGGCCTTGTTTCTATAAAATATTCTATTACAGGAATAACGTAACTAAAAAAGTTGGGTTGAATGTGTGAGCACTTAAAAATTAGTAACTTCTAAATTCATTACAAAATTGCCATGTTGTCTTTAAGCAAAGGTTCTTTAGTGTCCACTAACTTGCATCCACAGAAGTTCTTTCTACTTCTTTCATGTTTAAGAAGAATATTTTTACATTGGCAGAAACAACAAATGTATATCTTTCCACTCGCTAATGTGTGTTCTGAGGGTGCTCACAGGGCATGTGCAGGACAACCAAGGGATCAGGCCCAGCCAGCACGGGTTCATGAAAGGCAGGTCCTGCTTGACCAACCTGATCTCCTTCTATGACCAGGTGACCTGTCTAGTGGATGAGGGAAAGACTGTGGACGTTGTCTACCTGGACTTTAGTAAAGCCTTTGACAGCGTCTCCCACAGCATTCTCCTGGAGAAACTGGCAGCTCGTGGCTTAGACAGCGTTACTCTTTGCTGGGTAAAGAACTGGCTGGACAGCGGAGCTCAGAGTTGCGGTGAAAGGAGATAAATCCAGTTGCTGGCTGGTCACAAGCGGTGTTCCCCAGGGCTCAGTTTTGGGGTTGATCATGTTTTGTATCTTCATCAGTGATCTGGATGAGGGGATCGAGT
>NW_010529505.1:0-27750 GCF_000687285.1 Phaethon lepturus | reverse complement strand
GGGCTTGGCAAGCTCCTCCGACAACTCCTTCAGTACTCTCGGGTAGATCCCTTCAAGTCCCATAGACTTGTGGGTATTCAGGTGGTTTAGAAGGTCCTTAACTGTTTCCTGCTGGATTATGAGGAGTTTGTTCTGCTTTCCATCCCCGTCTTCCAGTTCAGGGGGCTGAATACCCTGCGGATACCTGGTCTGGCTATTAAAGATTGAGGCAGAGAAGGCATTAAGTACCTCAGCGTTTTGCTTGTCCTTGGTGACAGTGTTCCCCCTTACATCCAATAAGGGATGGAGATTCTCCTTGCCTCTCTTTTTGTTGGTATTGTATTTGTAGAAACATTTTTTGTTATCCTTTACGACTGTGGCCAGACTGAGCTTGATTGAGTTCTGGGTGGGTTTTTGCCTTTCTAATTTTGTCTCTGCTTGACCTAACGAGAACCCTGTACTCTTCCTGAGTTGCCTGCCCCTTCTTCCAGAGGTGATAAACTCTCCTCTTTTCCCTGAGTCCCAGCAAAATCTCCCTGTTCAGCCAGGCCGGTCACCTTCCCCACCAGCTCTTCTTACAGCACATGGGGACCTTCTGCTCCTGCGCCTTTAAGATTTCCTTCTTGAAGACTGTCCAGCCTTCCTGGACTTTTTTGTCCTTCAGGACTGTCTCCCAAGGGACTCTTTCAACCAGTGACCTGAACATGCCAAAGTCTGCCCTCTGGAAGTCCATGGTAGCTGTTTTGCTGATCCTTCTCCTTACTTCACCAAGAATCGAGAATTCTGTCATTTCGCAGTCGCTAGGCACGAGGCGGCCTCCGATCATCACATCTCCCACCAGGTCTTCTCTGTTTGTAAACAGCAGGTCAAGCAAAGCACCTCTCCTGATGGACTCACTCACCAGATGTGTCAGGAAGTTATCCTCCACACACTCCAGGAACCTCCTAGACTGTTTCCTCTCTGCTGTGTTATACTTCCAGCAGATATTCGGTAGATGGAAGTCCCCTACAAGAACAATGGCTCACAATTCTGAGATTTCTGCTAGTTAGTTGCCTGTAGAATACTTCATCTGTCTTTTCATCGTGGTTGGGTGGTCTATAACAGACAGCCAGCAGGGTGTCTGCCTTGTTTGCTTTTCCCCTCATCCTTACCCATAAGCACTGGACTTTGACATCACATTCATTGATTTCTATACAATGAAAACACTCCCTAACATACAGAGTCACCCCACTGCTTCTCCTTCCATGCCTATCCTTTCTGAAGATCTTGTAGCCATCTTTTGCAGTGCTCCAGTCATGAGAGTCATCCCACCATGTTTCTGTGGTGGCAACTAAGTCATCTAAAGTCGCTAAACAACATCAAATTTTGTTTGAAATTTAACAAAACATAGACTTCAAGGATGAGGTTATGTAGCTCCAAGCAATGCATATGGTAGAAGAAATCTACTGACATAAAGGGGAATCACCCCACTGAAGCGAAATAGAGACAGACTGACCCATCTGGTTCCCTGAAGTTAAAGAGGAGAAACTATGTCTAAGATGAACTATCACAATATTCAATGGACTAGGAGGAAAATCTCACAGGATGCAGGACAGATGTAATTATCTTTGTTACTGCCTGGTGGCACGGAGAGTTTCAAGGGACAGTAGAGTAATATTAATAGTTTCACAGTGTGACACTAGACTATAAAGCAGAAACATTTTCCTCTATTTCTTGCTTGCAAATGTTATCATTTAGCTGAACTCATAACAAGCTACATGTTTTGAGATACGCATGTGGGAAGATCTGTCAGAATGTTCTGTTCTCTAGCAGGAAACAGGAGAAAATGAATGTAATCTGCATTACAATACTTTTATCTTTCTAAAATGACCTTCTACCTTACTGTTATAACAAGGATGGCGAAACTATTTGCACAGTATTTATTTTTTCTGTTTGTGAAAGTGCTTCAGCAAGGTTACTCTCACATGATAAAGAGTGCCCATGTAAATAGACACTTTTAAAAGGATACTGTAACATTATTATGTACATAATAAAAAATAAAAAGAAAAACACCTGTAAACTTACCAAGGCAAAAATCTTCAAAGTCTGATAACTTTAAATACTTTTAAATGCCTCAATATGAAAAGTACCAAGAAGAGAGAATACATGAATCTTTTTCACTTTCATATAGCTGTATGTTTTTCACTTGAATTTTCTGGACTACCTTGAAAAAATAAGTCATTTTAAAGAGTTTAATACTTTTTTTCATAAATGTAAGGTATATTGATAGATGCTTTCTGCCATCCTCAGCTCTCACAGCATATTCCTATGTTTAACTCTCAATTAGACCACTCTTTCTCCTCATCAAGGACTTTTGGAATAACATTAAGCAATCAAAAGAGTTAAATACTCTTCATTAAGAGTATAATAATGAACAAGTATAATCCCTAAGATATGAATGGAATAGAAGAGAAATATGCTAGGAAAAAAGAATTTGTTACCTATTATTAGTAAAATACTGTGATGTTTATGAAAATAGAGGAAGCTGCCAAGAAACTATATTTGGCTTTTTTTTTTCTCTACCATGCAAAAGATTAATCTAATAAAGCATTTAAAATGTAACATGAACTCATTTATCTTAAATAAACCAGATGTGTTCTGAAAGCGTAAAAGAATATCTTTATTGTAGCTAAAATCAAATTAAGTTCAAGGATTATAATTGAAGCTGTTTGTGCCTCAAGAAAAGATTAAGCTATAAAATAACTAAATTTAAAGGAAAGTAAAATGTTCGAAGGGCAGATAAGGTCACCACAAAGGAGGGTAACCAAGGTCAGAAAGATGAAAATAGACTAACAGCATGAGAAAATAACTAGTTTATTTGGTTTAGTGTGAAAAAACAAGGCAATAAAGTAAGGAACCAAACACCTGAAAAAACAACATGCTCAGAAATGGTAGGATACCATCAAAAATGGACCAGAATAAAGCATTTAGGGATTATTCTGAAAAGACAGTATAATCTTCAGCAAAAAAACCCTCAAATAAACTTCCCAGATATATGACAAAAACTAGATGTCATGGAGACAAATACCCAAAATGTAAGAAGATAAAATACTCAGAGGAACATCAGAAAGAACTGGATATTTAAGAGCGCTCTTTTTTTTATATTCTTTTAATCAGAACATGAGAAATTAATTCTGATGTGCTGTACAATTTCAATGTCAAATTGCAATATGATTGGGTACTACAAGATAACTTTTAAGCACAAAATTATGTTTATATTAACCATATAATGTGGAGGATAAGCAAAAAACCCATGTTTTTTAAAATAGTTAGATCATCAAAAAGGTACATTAAGACCAGATTAGGACAAAAAACATCTAGAAGAACTTCAAAAAAGTCTTTAAGATCTTTAGCAATCTGATTCTAAACTGGTTGTAACACCTACATCAAAAGAAATCCTCATTTTTATCCTGAAACTTGTCTATAGTAATGATAGACCTTACATTTGACATTGACAGTTGTATAAATGGTTCCTTAACAGTGTTGTGGAAAGATGTTTCATCATGAATCATGGTCTGAAGCAGCTACATGGATACTATTTGCAGAATCAAGGCAGATGACAGAAAAGTGTTATCTTGCATTGCTGGTTATCACTATCTTTGCATCTTGATTTAATGGTAGACAGAAATGAAGAAATTGAATGATGTCCACATTATTTCTTCTTTTGTGTGACATCTCCACATGTTTCCATAGAATCATAGAATAGTTTGCGTTAGAAGGGACCTTTAAAGGTCATCTAGTCCGACTCCCCACAATGAGCAGGGACATCTTCAACTAGATCAGGTTGCTCAGAGCCTCATCCAACATGACCTGACATGTTTCCAGGGATGGGGCATCTACCACCTCTCTGGGCAACCTGGGCCAGTCTTTCACCATCCTCATTGTCAAAACTTTCTTCCTTCTATCTAGCCTAAATCTACCCCCTTTTAGTTTAAAACCATTACCCCTTGGCCTATTGCAACAGGCCTTGCTAAAATGTCTGTCCCCATCTTTCTCATGAGCCCCCTTGAAGGACTGGAAGGCTGCAAGAAGGTCTCCCTGGAGCCTTCTCTTCTCCAGGCTGACCAACCCCCAGCCCTCTCAGCCTGTCCTCACAGCAGAGCTGTTCCATCCCTCTGGTCATTGCTGTGGCCTCCTCTGGCCCCGCTCCAACAGGTCCATATCTTTCCTGTGCTGAGGGCTCCAGAGCTGGAGGCAGGACTCCAGGTGGGGTCTCACCAGAGTGGAGCAGAGGGGCAGAATCCCCTCCCTCGACCTGCTGGCCACGCTGCTTTGGATGCAGCCCAGGATGTGGTTGGCCTTCTGGGCTGTGAGTGCACATTGCCGGCTCATGTCCAGCTTTTCATTCACCAGTGCCCCCAAGTCTTTCCATTATCTTTAGGTGTGGGCTATATCAGCAGTAAAGGAAATGGGGGATCTGAGGGACCCCAGGCTGCCAGGACTCTTGTGAAGCCTTCTACCCAAAAAAATGTTAACAGCTAGAGCTGTCTTTGAAAGCATTTGTAACAGAGTTCTGTATCTTATTGAAAGTCATAAGGAGCAACATGCTGCTCAGCAATTCAATTCAGTTTCTGTAACAGGAGCAAATAAATGTTTCTACATTTAACTTAGTAAGACCCTTGTAAGTAACGAACACTGTTAAATGAATTGTTTAACCTTACTACTAAGTTATAGTCTTTGATCTGAAGAGAAAATTAATCCCAAGTCTGAGACACTTAGCTATTATGCGAAAGGAGGTTGTTGACCATAAGTGAGTGTGGTGGGTCTAATTTTCCTGAATTCACTGCAGTTGTTGTGTATTAGACATAGCTCCCAATACAGCTCCAAGATCAGCACTCTGGATGCTTCATAAAGCAAGTTGGTCAGAAGTGAGCCACTCACCCTGAAGCCTTTTTGGTCATGACAGAAACCTAAATATCTACATGGATCCTGTGGAAAACTAAGAACCAAAATTTAGATGCTATGCAAACTTAGGCACTGTATGGGTTCATAGGCCAGTGGAATAGGGAATATATAGTCTGTATTTTTTGGAATGTGCATCCCTGCATATGCTGAAAAACTATTTTAAAAGCCAAAGAATAATCTCTGATAATTGCCAAAAATTAGCTGGCTTCTGCACTGTTCAGATAACATTAGGTATGAACAGTTGTCCTGGTTGCAGGCAGGGTAGAGTTAATTTTCTTCATAGAAGCTAGCGTGAGGCTGTGTTTTGGATTTGGGATGAGAAAACGTTGATAAAGTGCTGATGTTTTGAGTTGTTGCTAAGTAGTCAAAGACAGTCCAGCTTCTCATGCTGGCCTGCAGCGAGCAGGCTGGGGGTGCACGGGAAGCTGGGAGGGGACATAGCTGGGACAGCTGACCCAGGCTGGCCAAAGAGATATTCCATACCATATAACGTCATGCTCGGTATATAAAGCTGGGACGAAGAAGAAGGAAGGGGTGGAGGGACGTTCGGAGTTATGGTGTCTGTCTTCCCAAGAAACCATTACGTGTGACGGAGCCCTGCTTCCCTGGAGATGGCTGAACCCCTGCCTGCCCGTGGGGAGTAGTGAACAAATTCCTTGTTTTGCTTTGCTTGCGTGCGCGACTTTTGCTTTACTTATTAAACTGTCTTTATCTCAAACCATGAGTTTCCTCACTTTTACTCTTCCGGGGGGAGTGAGCGAGCGGCTGCGTGGTGCTTGGTTGCTGGCTCGGGCTAAACCACGACAACAGTGTAGGAATTCCTTCCATTCGGCAGGGTGCTGACTGCTGTAGAAACTTTGTAGTTCATTCTGGAGGACTGTGCTTATTCACAATTAGGCATTTTTCTCCCTTGCGGCCTACTTTCTCATTTCACACTATTTGGGAGTTTTCATTCACCTGTGCTGCACAGTCCGTAAATATCACAGAGGCAGAAAATTCAAAGTGAAGGAAAAAAGTTCTTTAATCTCAAGTGTATCAAATCTTACAGTCCAAAATATCCTACTCGGCTATTACATTTTGCTAAGGCAAGCAAAACTGAATCAGTTCAGAAAATATCCACCAACGACATTTAATGTGCAGAGGTTTACACCTTCTCCATGAACTGTGGTGGATATAAGACATATGGATGACTCTTACGGAACTATAGCCTCAAGATGGAGAATTGGCAATTTCTGGAATAATTATACTGTTTGAGAAACAATAATTGCTGACATAGTAATATTAACTGAGAGCTTACCAAAGCAATCTTACTTCTCTACTGCATCTCTGTAGTGTACCTCCACGAACTCTTGTTCTTTCAGTAGTATCCCTACAATACACATTAGCAGGATGGATGCACTGAACTCGACAGGAAAATCTTTGTGGATGTAAACTTGGAAAATTTGTTTGAAGTCAATGACCCTGCACTCATACAGACCAGATGGGATGCAGTGCAATTATTCAAAGAAGTTGAACCCTTTGAGGCAGATAATAGAAACTATGTATCTGTAACTCCGCAGACAAATTAGTTGAGAATATATTTTTTCCAAATAGTTCCTACTTTTGCTTATCACATTCAATGAGGAATGTCTGGAAACCCCTAAATGAGTGCAACAAACAGATGTCTCTGCTCATTGCGGTGGAGTGGGACTAGATGACCTTTAAAGGTCCCTTCCAACCCAAAGATTCCATGATTCTCTGATTCTATGATCATTTTTGTGGCCCTCCTCCGGACCCACTCCAACAGCTCCATGTCTTTCCTGTACTGAGCCCTCCAGAGCTGAATGCAGGACTGCAGGTGTGGTCTCACCAGAGCAGAGATTGTACAGTACCACGTTTTGGATTTAGGATGAGAATAATGTTGATAGCTGATGGTTTAGTTGTTGGTGAGCAACGTTTACACTAAGTCAAGGACTTTTCAGCTTCTCATAGTGCCCTGGCAGCGAGGAGGCTGGGGGTGCACAAGAAGTTGGGAGGGGACACAGCTGGGACAGCTGACCCAGGCTGACCAAAGGGATATTCCATGCCATATGACATCATGGTCAGTATATAAAGCGGGGGGAAGAAGAAGGAAGGGCGAGACATTTGGAGTGATGGCATTTGTCTTCCCAGGTAACTGATAAGCGTGATGCAGCCCTGCTTCCCTGGAGATGGCTGAACCCCTGCCTGCCCATGGGGAGTGGTGAACGGATTCCTTGTTTTGCTCTGCTTGTGTGCGCAGCTTTTGCTTTACTTATTAAACTGTCTTTATCTCAACCCACGAGTTTTCTCACTTTTACTCTTCCCCTTCTCTCCCCCATCCCACCAGGGGTGAATGAGGGAGCAGCTGTGTGGTGCCTAGTTGCCAGCTGGGGTTAAAGCACAACATTTACCCTTTCTATGACTAATAGATACACTGTTTTTTGGTTGTTTGTTTTGACATTGTTATCCATCAGTGGTGTTATATGCATTCCATTTTACAGTTACTACTTTTTAAAAGGAGAGAAACTGCGAGCATCAGGAAGGCGCTTCCAGCAGTGTGAGACATAGTACAGCCAAAGTGTATGTAAATGTACTACATGAACTAAGTACAAAGAGGAAGAGAAGATTATTATTCTTATACTGGGTATTTTGTCAGAGTTTGGGTTAGGAGGTTGGGTGGTAATAAGAACTGTGATGTCCCAAATCAGGAAAGTTGAAATAAGGACATTGACTGCGGCTGTGTCAACAAATAGTGGAATATAATACAAATTATCTGCAAATTGTCTATACATAATCATACATGTATATTCTTGCTTAGCTGTGTTAGAAAATGTAATTAATATTATTAATGTTATAAATGTTTATCTACTGTTGTTATAGTGTATAAAGCAATGATATATATAAAATTATTATGCAAAAATGTTTTCTATAGGAATGATTTATCTAAAATGATATATGTATAAAAATTAATACACTAGGGTTACAAAATGCATAAAATGATTATACACTATTGCTGGTTATGCTGTTTTAGTGTGGTTATATTTGAATTTAAGGCAAGAAAAGATTTATTATATCTTGCCTAATTTTCTTCCACTTTATGGATGTAACAGCCCTCTACTTTGGCTAAACCAAATTAAACTGCTGAAAATGGAAGCAAGAGGTGGGAAAAAAATTGTGCACCATGAGTGTTTGTACAAGATTTAACTATGTTGCTCTATCATGGACTGCTCTGGGAATTAGAGGGGTGGGTTTATGTGGTGTAGTTCTGTACGGTCATGAAGAAGGGGCATTACCACCATGCAGGGAACTAACTTCTCCATTCCGTCTGACCTCCAATGCTAGTCTAATTTCTTCATATCTTTAGGTTCTAAAGAATGATTCATAGCTCAGCTTACCATTTGAATTAAATTACATTTTGATCTTTTATTTATTATAGTCAATAACTTGGAGACAAAAGATATTTGTCTATTTCACCTTTGATTTCCTGCTTATATATGGTCAGCAGTAGCTGAGCACTTAATATTTGCACCGAGTAGTTCTATCAAATAATAGATGTGGTACCACTTACTTTCTAATTCCAGTCATTGTGCTCCTATTAATATTTTTTTCACTTTTATGCTGACAACAGCATTAAATACATGAGTTCTGCAAAAGTGGAAGAATATTTATCATGGCTTAACCCCAGCTGGCAACTAAGCACCACCCAGCCACTTGTTCACTCCCCACCGGTGGGACAGGGAAGAGAATCAGAAGAATAAAAGTGAGAAAACTCATGGGTTGAGATAAAGACAGTTTAACAGGCAAAACAAAAGCCGTGTATGCAAAGCAAAACAAGGAATTAATTCACTACTTCCCATCAGCAGGCAGGTGTTCGGCCACCTCCAGGAAAGCAGAGCTCCATCATGCACAATGGTTACTTGGGAAGACAAATGCCATAACTCCAAATGTCCCCCCGCTTCTTCTCCCAGCCTTTTATACTGAGCATGATGTCATATGGTATGGAATATCCCTTTGGTCAGTTGAGATCAAGCTGTCCCAGCTGTGTCCCCTCCAAGGTTCTTGAGCCCCCCCCAGCCTACTCACTGGTGGGGTGGTATGAGGAGCAGAAAAAGCCTTGACTCTGTGTAAGCACTGCTCAGCAATAACAAAAACATCCGTGTATTATCAACACTGGTTCCAACACAAATCCGAAACACAGCCCCATACTAGTTATTGTGAAGAAAATTAACTGTATCCTAGCCAAAACCAGCACAATATTATTACCATAATTCCAAGGTCCTTTTGAAAAGTTGTATCCCTATAATTGTTCATTATTAGAATAATAAATGCATTCGCATCTAAGAAGAGAATTCCTGCTCAATCCAAGGGTAGGGATTGGACCGGAAATAGATGCAAGAATAGCAGAGACAGTAGAAATTTCTTGTTAAGAGTATTTTACTTAGACCTTGGTGTAGTATCTAGCTACACGTGCAGAATGGAAAGATTAACAACTACTTTCTTTTTTAATGTATCAGAGATGGATCAGAATGACCTTGATGGTGAGCTAACTTATTGCTGATTACAATCAATAGAAGATAACCTTCCCTCTTTTTCTCTAAGCCAAAGGAGAGGGGAGAACAAAAAGCCAGTGGTTTCTCTGAGGCACAGGCAATTTGGGAATGTTCAAAATGCTTCAGAATATCTGTGGGTTTATCTGTACAGTCTAGACAACATTTTGAGGAGGTTTTTTTCATATAAAAATTTCATAACAATATTTTTCATTCTTTTAAACTAATTCACAACCCAAGTTATGCTCTTTTTTCCCGTAAGTTTTGTAATAGCATGTAATAAAAAGACTGAAGAAGATATTAAAGCTTTTGTTCATAATACAGTAGTGAGGATCTTTCTATAAGATATCAATAGAACTCTGAAAGTGCAGGACTGTTTTTGAAACAGTATGGCAGAAGAACACATTTTCTGTTATGTGCTTGCATTTCTCTACCAATTTCCAGAAGAGGCGAGTTATCTTTTAGCAAACATTATACAAGATCTCATTGTTTTAAGGTTCTGTCTCTTTGTTCCTGTCCTTTCCATATATCCTTTCCACATTCCATTTGCCCAAAGGCCAAAGAAAACCTTTCTCTTATCTTATTGGGCAAAATATTTGCAGATTCTTTACACATTTTACTTTCATGATCATATTGAGATTTTGATCTAACATGAATGAATTTGGCAAATGAAAAAGAATGATTCAAGACTATGTTAGTTTTTCTCGATGCTCTTGCTTAGTTATCTGACTCAATCTATATCCTCAATAATTTATTTTAAATATTGCATAGGAGATTTTTCTAACCATAAGTAAAAATTTGCTCATTTTTTCAAATATAACTGGTGGTAAAACAGAATATATATTAATCTATCCACATTCAAATAACTTTTGTTTTTTTAACGCTTGTAAAATATTCTGCTTTTAGAATAGGTGCAGTTAATCTCTATATTTATGCCAATTTATTTTTCTCTCTGAAATTGCAAGTTAGAAATCAGAATATAGTCTATAAAAGTCTTCTTTCTATCTAATGTTTCACTTCTATCCTGTATTGAGCTAGAAGAAATCTGTATGTGAGCAAGGCTGATGAGCCTCAAGTAAAATGTATAATCTCTATCTATCCGGTGGACTAAGATACTGAAAATGAGAAAAAACATCAGTTATAGCATTGTTTCTTCATAAACATTTGTCACTTATAAGTGTCTTTTGGAAGATTTAGAGTTTGTATGAAGCACTTCATCTAAATTAAAGTCTCATGCAATTATGATACACTCATTTAGTCTGAAACAACTACTATCTATTTTGTTCAGCAGAGTGGCCTGAAAGTGTAGAGTGGGAAGCATCACTTGCAACTGCTACCTTGTAATATCAGATTCTCAATCTCTTTTTTTTTTTTTTTAATCGGTTGGATTTTTCTATAATAATGAAAGTGGTAAAAGGAAGACAAGATTTGTTTGGTTCTTCCCTCTCCCCGTACTAGTCATTAGTCATGGCTATTGATTATTTGTACATTTTTAAGCAACTGTGCAAGACTATTATTAGCATGGTAATTATAGATACATTTGTAACATAAGAGTAAATCTAAGTTTAAGCAAACAATTACCACAGTTTCTAGAGATCCAAAGGTATTTACATTCCATTCTATTAGTATATAAAAGATTAATACACCCTCAATGCCCCTCACAGAGATGCTAAGATTAGTCAATATAAAAAAACAACTTTACAGTATAAGGTCCTGGCTAAATTTCCTCCTTGAACTTCATTGTACTTGGGCATTCCTTCAGAGGTACCTTTCTCTTAGCAATCAGTGAGAAAACTGACCTGGGTTTCCCATATACTCAGTACAGTTTAGAGTTTTGCCTGCCAGAGTGATTCAGCAGTACATTGCACACTTTTTTCAGGCTTCACAGAGGGCTTTGGTCCCATGTAGTGTACCATACTGCTAATGTCCAGGCCCCAAACTAATTTACAAAAATAGTGGGAGAATAAGTGTGTGTGAATTATTTTACCTTTACAAAAAAAGAATTTTCGAAGCTGGACTCACTTTGTTTTGAACAAGTAGTTGGGTCTACCAAAGGGGAGATATACTTGTCATTTATTTTATGTGTCCCAGAATTGATCCTTCTCAAACAGGAGATTTGAAACACACTCAGCAGGTGTGAGACGTGGCAATGCATTCTTGTCCATGTGGGATGTTTGGGAATGAGATAGGTGTTGTGTGGCCTTGTGTTGTATGTTGACCTTGACTAACCACCAGGTGCCCACCAAGCTACTCTATCAATCCCTGTCCATCACCCAGATGGAGAGAAAATACTAAGGAAAACCTCGTGGCTTGAGATGAGGACTGATAGACCACTTATTTCTGTCACAGGCAAAATCAGACTTGAACTTGGGGAAATTAATTTTATTTATTGCTAATTAATTGTAAAAGAGTAGGATAGTGAGGAACTAAATAAAACTAAAAACACCTTCCCCCCACAACCCTCCCTTCTTCCCAGGCTCAACTTCACTCCTAACTCTCTTACCTCCTTACCCCAAGTGGCATAGAAGGATGGGGAATGGGGATTGTGGTCGGTTCACAACACATCTGCCTCTCTCTCATGACAAAAGAATTCTGTAAAGGAACAACTTCACCCTAACAGTAATACAGAGAAAATATCAACAGGCGAGGTAAACAACCTAGAATACCACAACAATATTAAAGCTACTTACTACAGATCACATAGGCAATACATCATTAGGATGACAACAAGAGAATTACCTTGATGAAAGAATAAAATCTGATAGGCAGGAGAGAAGCCAGTTGGAAGACATGAGAAGCAGTAGAATTTGAAGAGTTCTTCTTAATATTTCTTAGTCTTATTATACAAGAAGTATATTAAAAGGGTAAAAACCCCTTGTGCAAACATGAACAGATTCAGACAAAATAGGAAACAGTCATTACGAAAGAACTTTTTGATAAGGCATAACAATCAAACCTCCTATAGTTCAGAGACTGGTGTAGGGATGAAAAAAAAAAACCAAACCAAAATACTCTCAAAGGCACAATAGAGATGTTATAAAATGTTAAAACAATACCAACATTTTGTAAGTGGGGTTGTACAGTAACGAAGGAATAAACGAAGACACTGTAAACGTAGGAAGTTCAGAATTAGCATGAAAAATAATTCCATTCTCATGCACAGATGTCAGTCTTAAAATTTAGGGGAAATTGTGTCCAAAGTCACATCCAAAATGCATCACTTAGACACATTTTTCATAGAAATTAAAGAAGATTAAAAGTTTGCAGAGGAAAATCTATTTAAATTTACAGTATAGAGGTACTGAGTGCTAGCTGATTTATATATGCCCAAATTGTGCCATTATTCATGTTCTTCATATTTGGCTGAATGCTGTGTTTTAAATCACAACTCAAGCAAAAATAAATCACAACCTTATGAGAGTTTCAATTTTTTGAAATATATTTTGCCACACTTAAACCACATTCATTCTTTTGCTTCAAGTTTATAACACTAAACAACCTAAAAACAGTTTTATTGTAGAGCAGTTATGGGTTGGCATAGAACTCCATAGTTTTTTTCTTTCTTTTTTTGTCATCCTTGAGTTAAACTTTAGTAGAAATACCAAAATAAGCCTGTGGCTATGTCATTCACTGCTTAAGCATGCTCCCTATCATAATACCTATGTCAGTGCAGGACAGTGATTAGAGTCATGTGTCCTAGTTTCAGCCAAGATAGAGTTAATTTTCTTCACAGAAGCTAGTGTGAGGCTGTGTTTTGGATTTGGGATGAGAAAATGTTGATAATGTGCTGATGTTTTGACTTGTTACTAAACAGTCAAAGACTGGCCGGCTTCTCGTGCTGGGCTGCCAGCGAGCAGGTGGGGGTGCACAGGGAGCTGGGAGGGGACACGGCCAGGACAGCTGACCCAGGCTGGCCAAAGAGATATTCCATACCATATGGCGTCATGCTCAGTGTATACAGCTGTGACGAAGAAGAAGGAAGGGGTGGAGGGACGTTTGGAGTGATGGCGTCTGTCTTCTCAAGAAACCATTACGCATGATGCAGCCCTGCTTCCCTGGAGATGGCTGAACACCTGCCTGCCCGTGGGGAGTGGGGAATGGATTCCTTGTTTTGCTTTGCTTGTGTGCGCAGCTTTTGCTTTACTTATTAAACTGTCTTTATCTCAAACCATGTATTTCCTCACTTTTACCCTTGCAATTCTCTCCCCCGTCCCACCGTGGGGGAGTGAGCGAGAGGCTGCGTGGGGCTTAGTTAATGGCTAGGGCTAAACCATGACATCATGTCAGAATTGGAAGCTGACAAAATAGCAAAACTCTCCTTTCACTAAGACTGAAATGTTGCCTACTAAGTGCAATTTAAATTCAAAACTTTTGTTTAAATATTTGCATTACGTCAAAAGTTAATGTGTCTTCAGTAGCACAATAGGCTTCTTATATTAATAAACTTCATTATCAGAAGAGTTTGAATTCTGATCAACATATTTCTCTATTTGCTAATCTGTACAGAGCATGGCAATAATATGGAAAGCTTTTCTAAAGATACAAATTGAAGAAACATTAAAAATAAATTAATTTATGGGAAAAAAAATCACAATATTTTGACTGCTGGATAAAATTAAATGGTTTTCCTTTTTGGATTCTGTAATATTCTACATAGATTCTCATACAATTTTTGTCATTCTGACATCGATCTGTGAGCTGATAATTCAAAAAAGAACTTTCATGTTCTTTGTTCATCCTGTCATCAGAGGGAGAAAGCATATGCAGTGAAACATTAGAATATGTACAGTTTAAAATAAAAAATCCCCTCACCCCCAAACTGCCGAGTTTGCTACCTATTTATGTTGGAGGATAAAAGATTTTAAACATTCCTAGTATTTGCACTAAGAGATAGTAATATTCTTCAGTTTCGGAAAAAAAATTATACTCAGCCTTGCTCATGAAAATATCTTTCTAGCAAGACAAACTGTTGCGTTTTTATTCACAAGGGAAGAATTTGGTTTCTGCAAAATCGTTATTAAGAATTAATCCACAAGATATAATAGTCGGAAGAGAGATGCACCGTTCACTGGGATGGCAAAGTGCAATAGCTGTGCAATCTGTCAGTCCACATCACTGATACCCATGGCCTTTCTATCATCCACTAAGTGGGTCACCTCGTCATAGAAGGAGATCAGGTTAGTCAAGCAGGACTTGCCTTTCAGAAACCCATGCTGACTGGGCCTGATCACCTGGTTGTCCTCTACGTGCCGTGTGATGGCACTCAAGATGATCTGTTCCATAACCTTCCCCAGCACTGAGGTCAAACTGACAGGCCTGTAGGTCCCTCCAGGAATATCCTAGACAGTTTTCTATCTGCTGTATTGTTTTTCCAGCAGACATGTGGTAAGTTGGATCCTTTGCCCTTCAGTTCTGTGTCCCCAGAAACTCTGTCAACCCAGCCCCTACACAGGCCAAAGTCTGCCTTCGGGAAGTCTGAGGTAGCAGTTCTGCTGACCACCCTCTTTCTCCAAGAATTGCAAGCTCTATCATTTTGTGATCGCTATGCCCATGATGGCCTCCAGCCATCACATCATCCATCCAGTAGGGTGCTTTCCCTAGTTGGCTGACTCACCAATTGTGTCAGGAAGTTCCACACACTCCAGGAGCATCCTGGACTGTTTCTTCTTCACCATATTGTATTTCCAGCAGACATGTGGTAAGTTGAGGTCCCCCAAGAAACCAAGGGCTATCCATTGTGAGACTTCTCCCAGCTGCTTATAGCATATTTTGCCTGCACCTTCATCCTAGTTGGGTGGTCTGTAACAAACTCCCACCATGATTATCTGCCTTGTTGACCTTTCCCTTATTCTTACCCATAAACACTCAACCCTATCATCACCATCATCAAGCTTTAGACAATCAAAACACTCCCTAACATACAGGGTTCTCCTTCCACCTATCTCCTCCTGCCTCTCCTTCCTTGCCTATCCCTTCTGAAGAGTTTATAGCCATCCATTGTAGCAGTCAAGTTGTGCAAGTCTTCGCACCATGTTTCTGTGAAATTATAAAACTATGCGATAGCTTTTCTGCTGCATAATTGCTTCCAACTCCTCCTGTTTGCTGCTCATGCTGTGTGCATTGGTGTAGATTCACTTCAGTTGGGCTATTGATCTCACCACCTTTTTTGAGAGGGAAACCCTATTCCTGCATTACCATTCTCAGGCACTTCTGTGATTTCTAACACATCAATAACCCTTGTGTCTTTGCTACCGCATGGATCTCCATCCCCTACCTCCACTGAGATGGCAGACCGAAGGACCTTACTAGCACGTGGCTCCTCAAACATTGGCGTGCCACCCCCAGGCTTATCTCTAGTAAGTCTGGTTTTATCCCTTTCCCCTTCAAATCTAGTTTAAAGATCTTTCCATGAGCCCTGCTAATTCCTATGCAAAGATCCTTTTCCCCCTTTGAGACAGGTGATAGACCTGGTTTCATATAAACTGACCCACGATCAAAAACCCCAAAATTCTGCCAGTGACACCAGACTTGGACCCACGTATTGATCTGCTGGCTCTTCCTGTTTCTTCCCGCATCATTCCCTGCATCTGGAAGGATTGAAGAGAACACTACTTGTGCTCCTGTTCCCTTAAACATTTACCCCCAAAATTCTGCCAGTGACACCAGACTTGGACCCACGTATTGATCTGCTGGCTCTTCCTGTTTCTTCCCGCATCATTCCCTGCATCTGGAAGGATTGAAGAGAACACTACTTGTGCTCCTGTTCCCTTAAACATTTACCCCAAGGCCCTGAAGTCTCTCTTGATTGCCATAGGACTTCTTGTTGCAACTTCATTGCTGCCTACCTGAAAAATCAATAATGGATAACAATCTGAGGGCTGTAACAGGGTAGGGAGCTTTCTCTTCACATCTGCAAAGACATTGGAAGGAGAGGAAGACGATTAGACAACTTTTAGAATGATGCAGAGGGATATGCCCTGTGGATTTCAAGTATGTCAAATATGTTTCTATTTTATGAGATATTTTCATTTACTGGGGTGGAGATTGTTCTGGTTCTGGCTGGATAGAGTTAATTTTCTTACTAGTAGAATTATATAATCATAAAATAGTTTGGGTTGGAAGGGACATTTAAAAGTCAAGTAGTCCAACCCCCCTGCAATGAGCAGGGACATCTTCAACTAGATCAGGTTGCTCAGAGCCCCGTCCAACCTGACCCAGAATGTTTCCAGGGATCTATGGGGCAGCTACCACCTCTCTGGGAAACCTGGGACAGTGTTTCGCCACACTCATGGTGAAAAATTTCTTCCTTAAATCTAGTCTAAATCTGTCCTCTTTTAGTTTAAAACCATTGCCCCTTGTCCTATTGCAACAGGCCTTGCTAAAAAGTCTGTCCCCATCTTTCTTATGAGCCCCCTTTAAGGACTGGAAGGCTGCAAGAAGGTCTCCCTGGAGCCTTCTCTTCTCCAGGCTGCACAACCCCAACTCTCTCAGCCTGTCCTCACAGCAGAGCTGTTCCATCCCTTGGATCATTGTTGTGGCCTCCTCTGGACCCGCTCCAACAGGTCCATGTCTTTCCTATGCTGAGGGCTCCAGAGCTGGACGCAGGACTCCAGGTGGAGTCTTCCATGAACAGTTTGAGAACAGAAGGAGTCGAAATTGGAGTGCCACAGTGTATAAGTCTTAGACAAGTAAAAATAGCCTGTGAAAATGTAAGTTCTCACTATTTAAAAATAGGTTGGTGTAGTTTTGTTTTAGTTTTTTTTTTTAGATAAAAGCAACTTGGGATACCATTGATTTCTTATTGTTGAAGGAATTTAATAAAGTCAGCTGGTGTGGATGCTCTAAATGTAAAATCTACTGCCTTCTTAATTCATGACAAATCTTTTTTAATGCGTGCTGAAGCAAGATGCACATACTTATCTTAATGCTAATGGATTAATATGTAGCCACTGAATTATTTAAATAAAAGGCTTAAAAAATTAAAATATACATATATAACATGTATTTGGGTACATATGATGCTAAAATGTTTTTAACAATTTGGTGGTTTTTTCACCTTTGGTTCTGAACTTCTCTATAGCCTTCAGAGGATGAAAACACTTGACCACAATATTTCACCAGAGTAAAAGTATGATATACAAAAGAGGAGTAATAACCACAGTAAAGCCATCAATGGTCTGATGAAGTTCAACTGAAGTGGACTACTTGAAATGTTAGACTCACGTGAAGTATGCAGTAGTTGAGATATGTTAGTGTCTCTGTGGCTATGTAACGTGTCTGCAGGTGAAGCAATGAAATGTCTATGTACTAGATTGTGTTTTAGAATCCGCAAGCAGCACATTTAGGCATCAACAGAAGAATAACCAGATTACAGAGATTAGATGACCTGTAGTTTTCTTTCACATCCAGCTGAGAAAATCAAAGCAAGCAGTCCTTAGCATCTGTTTGGTGCCTGAAACTGATATATGTCATATGTCCATGTAATAAGCAAATATAATTTGATAGATAAAAATAAACTTACTCTTTTCTAAAATATTATTTCAAGGGGAAATTTATATGCTGAACTGTAACTCACCATGATATATTCCTTTCAAATAAATATAATTTAAACATTCTTTGAGTAAAAGACATGTGAGTTATTGCATAAATTACTATATAACATGGTTGAGTTTTTCCTTGGAACAGAAAAGGTATAAACATTGCTCAAAATAATTCATGATTATTCTGGATTTATTCACAGTTAAGTCATGTAGTTTACCAATCCTCATCTAATTCAGAATTCAGTGTAGTCAGTAAAAGGACATTAAATTTTAGCCACAAAGAGAGATTCAAACCACAAACTAGAACAACATTCATATGAGGTTTTAAGTTTTTTAGTGTAGTTCAGCTGGGGCATAACATTCAATCTGTTCATCTGTCTTACTTCACCCTCATGCTTTTTATTTATTAGGTACATCAATCATTAAGCAATAATTTGGGGAGCTGGCTTTAAGTGAAGATAAGGGAAAGCAAGAAAAGCTGAAATTAAAACCAAACTGGACAAAATATGGTAGTTCTTCATGGAAAAAGTTCAGCACTTAATTTCATTTTCTAGAAGTGTTTTTTTTGTCTTTTTTTCTCTCCATGTTCTTTAAGTATTTTTCTTCCTTTTTATCCACTCAAAAAAAGGCAACTGAAAGAAAAAAAAGAGTTGCAAAGGGTGGAAGAGGATACAAATTTGCTGTTTATTTTTCCTGAAAAGTACAGATTAGTAAGTTTGCTGACTTTTTAGTGTAGCAGCATGTTTGCTTATTACGTACTAAGAAAAAAGAAATCACCCCTGATTAGTGGGTCTGGTAGTTGAGTGACTAGAAGAGTTTAGTAAAAGAAGTGTGGGGCTGAGTTGCCGACCAGGGTTAACCCACACTACCAGGACTAACATTCTTTTGAATTCTGTGTGACACTGAGAGACAAGGAAAACATTTCTTTCCTGTAAAGAGACTGTGTGTGAGGTGCACTTCAGCAAATACACTGATCTACAGAATAGCTTTCTGCCTTTGAGGTAGTCACTCTAAATTCTCATTACAGTCAATGGAGAGAAATAGACGTTTTGAGAACAATTGTGCACTAACCATACCTATTCTTTTTCTTGACCAGAAAAAGAACTTGAAGTGATTAGGTAAAGTGTAGCGGTCTAAATTTAATCAGATGAATTGCACTCTTCCCATGTACAGTGGTAAATCGAAGCGCCAAATGGGTGTGCATCCTTCACTATAAATGGAAAAAAGAATACTGAATGCTGGAAAGAAGAAAGAGGAAGGAACAGATGGAATTAAACATGCTTGACTTAATATAGGCCTCCAGATAAGTTATATTCTGTGCTGGAAATGAGTGTATACACTCTGTCAAGGAGCTTTTGTGAGAAACACAGTCCTGGATGATATGGTTTTAATAATATACTTTAAAACTTCTTAAATCATATAGTCTGTCACTGATGTGCTGGAATACACTTTTTTTTTTTTTTTGTAATCTGAAACTACAGCAAACAAGTTTGAAGAGGAAACACAAAGAGAAAAATACCAGTGAATTTGTCTGTTTTTCAACAGCTTCGGAGGAGAAGAGTCTTGCTGGAATTATCAATGAAATTGAAATGGAGCTATGCTCACCAAACCATAAGAAATGCAGCACAACCAACATGCATTTGAATATGGTTTGGCAGCTCTAAAAAATATTGCTTGAGATTAAGCTTTGTTACCTGAGAAACTTTGTTAGGCGGCAAATGAAGCAGTTGACCTAATACAATAGATCTAATGCCCTGCATAATAAATGGAGAGAGGTAGGTGATTGCCCAAAGAGGTCCTATTTGACCAAGATTTGGCACCTAGGATGTAAGCCATCTAGAGTGTTTATAGCCATTTAAGGTTGTTTTGTTTTTATGGCAGATGTCGGTGAAAACGATAAAGTATTGCTTATGATGTTGGAAGTAAACACAAAATTCAGATAAGGTGTTCAATATCAGAACTAGAGTCCCTGATTCTCAGTTCTTCCTCAGCAGCTAAACTTAGACAATACGGTGAGGGAGAGATTAGAGGCAATGGCACTTAAAAGAAGAGAAGCAATTTTGTATCATTACTGCCTAGAAGTGATCCGGCAGGAAGGGCTGAAACCATCTCAGAGCGTTCTTGAAAATGATTGTTAGATCACTGGCAGCATTCATGAGAAAAGTAGATGCATGATGGAAACTCTGGAGAGACTTGATTCATGCATTCATACATAGTATTTGTCCCTTGCCTGTGAGTTTGGCTTTGATATTTAGGCCTGTCAATATTTTGTCTAAAACTCACTATGGCATTTTGTACACTCCTCCACTCAGATTTTGTTACAGAAAATAGACTTCTGGGATGGCAGAAATACAGAATAATAAAATGGCAAAAACACCCAATTGCATTGAATTTTAATCTTGCAGGTATTAAAGTAAACTCACATTGACAGAATCCACCTTCTTGAATCAAAAATCAGAAGCAGATATCTGTAAATGTCATTCAATGCATAATATAATAAATGCTGTATACTTTACATATTCACATTCAAAATTGCTCATAAACACTGGAGTTAGCAGTTGATGAGTAATGAGTAAAATCAACTCCAGTTTTACCCAAGAAGCAATGTAATTTACATTTATGGGATATTATTTGTATGCATTATTTATAAAGCTTTTCAAATGTTACTGGTTGTCTTATTACTTTTAGAGGTTATTTTTCTACTTGTAAAGAGGACTATTACAGCAGAGCTGTTCACAGCTGGTTTGGTTGACTTTGCAAACTGTCAATGTTTTCTTTCCGTCCTGACCAAATCAGCCAGTAGGTCAACCTCATGACTGGGAAGTTAAAGCAGCCTCCTCCAGGACTGGCGTGCTACATGTGGTGGCCTGGCCAAGTGGGGAATGCCTCTCTCTGCTGAAGTTAAATGCATGCTGATTGACCACCTGATGGCCTGGGGGTACGTGAGCTCTACTTGGCTGCACCTGAAATAGTTTAAATTGCCTTTATAGATGGGGTGGTTGTGTGATATTAATGTGTTTCTGGAGCAATCTTTGGCATGGGAACTAGTCCAGGGAGGGAAACCACATGAAGGTACTAAAAAGGAATGTGGTGTGTGTTATCATACGGAACTGCAAAAAAAGTCACGGATGTTATACCCTGATATTTCTGTGGCCCACTCACTTTTCTGAACTGGGAGCTCTGTTCTGCCTATTCTTCTCTTGATCTTGTGTTTTCTTCTTTTATTTCTTTTAACTGTCTTGCTTTTTGTATAGGGAAGATTTTGTCTATGGGAGAAGAATAACTAAGATCACATTATCTAGATCCACCTCACCACACAGTGGGTGCAAAAGTCATCTGGATCTGCCCTGCTTAGCAGTTCCCCCAGAGGAGATGTAAACATGGTTGCTACATCTCATGGGCTGCAGCAATGACATATTTAGCAGAGCAGGAAGCTCATTCCAGCTCTTCCCTACATATGTCCTTACATCCTCCCCTATTTTGCTTCCTTCTCCTTTCAAAAGGAATATTTCAGTCTGAACTTGTAGACTTTTTTCTTACAGAGAAAGGCCGTATACTATGACAGTGTTTATATTCTGGTGAAAGCAATACAGGTATAGCTTTCTCATAATGCAGCCTCCCTTTCTCCCAAACTCTCCCAAACTCTATGCATAAATTCTAGTTAAATGAACTCGAACTTCAAACGATTACGACTATTGAAGAGTCTGCAGTGAGAATTTTCAGAAGCTGAACTTTTGTTAGCATTTCAAGTGCACTAAAAACTAGCTGCACTGTATCTCTTAGAATTTATTAATAAACAATAGGACATTGAGAAAGTGAATAGTTAACACAGAAACTAAAATAGGAACTCCACAGATGGATAATGTTGCTAAGTCAAAACTGTGGGAGAAAGTGTGACTTTAGAACTTTCTGGCATTACTGATTTTTGTTTCTGTCATTGCTGTTACCAGTTGATATTGCTTCATTAACTGTAAATGTTTTGCATATCATTTCCCTAGCTGTGTATTTGGAAGAGAAGAGCAATAATCCAGAAAAATATGGCTTGCCCAGATTTTGTAAATTCTTTCCTTTGAAGCTAATTGTCTTGTAAATTCTTCTGTTTACTTGTATATTCTTTTGTTACACTAACCTACAAAACACATTGAACCTCAGCCTGATGGTGTTGTACAGTCTAGATTTGTAATCCAACTGATGAAGCAACATCTGAGTATACCTCATCTAATAAAACAGCTGTGTTCTTCATTGCCTATGCCTCCACATGCACCTTTAGGATCACAACACGTAACATTATTAAATTGTTCCTTTTATATTTGCTCAGGCCATAACTTCTTCATACTTAAAGCAAATGCTACTCATGAATCATCTTTGCTTTAGGAAGTCAGCCTTACTCAGTAACTTCCTACATACATTATGAAAAGAGAGGTAATTGCATGCAATGGCAAGATTTGTTTAGTGCTTTGCTAAGAAGTGAGGATTGGAGCAGTACGTTCTGCATGCACCTAGGCTTCTGTGGGCACTACACTGACCTTTACATGAGAATTTGATTGAAACCATCTGGTAGGCTTCTGTCCGTTTTGTGCTCTAATGACAGTGCTGATGCCCTTTTAGTTTGGTTTGTTTTTTTGGTTCTGCTGTAGCTGAAGTTGATCCTCATCTTGCTGTTGAATGGCTGCTTTCTTCAACATACCTTCAATGTATAGTTCTGTACTTTCCTATGCAACTCCTTTTTCCATGTGTGACACAGTTGTAGGCTCAGCATTTCTCTGGCCAGAGTGTTCTCCTGCTGCTGCTTCCTGCCTTACTTCTGCAAATTTGCAACACATCTACTCGTGTGAGTTAACATTTTATGTTTGTGAGGTTTTGGTACCTTCTGTGCTATGTTTCCTTCAATGTAGATTTTAATTGAACTTGTACCACCTCTCAGTCAATAACAAGTTCTGTCACAAAATCAAGTTCAGCTTACAGGTTTATTGGTTCTTCCTTGGCTTGGGGAAGAACGCATCCCAGATCCCAGATAAAATCATATTCTCCATCATTTTCTCTGGGAAGTAACGGTCAACAAAAAAGCATTAGCAGATGTGTGTAAATAACTCCAACATCTAGTTCATGCTGAAGTTCAGCTTCAGCTGAACTTTTTTGTCAGTCAGCTTTGTTGGCTGACAATAAAATAGTTAAAACCCCTGAGGAATACAGCTTCACAAGTAAGTTACAAATACACACAACATCAGTTTCTTATGAGTCCTAATGCCTTTTGAGAAGGGCATTAGATCCCAAGTAAAATTTAAAGTCTGTTAATTGATAACACAAATAATTTGTCTAAATGACAGAGTTAAGTTTAGGTTAGTGTACAGTCTATCCTTCGTGGCCCTTTGTATTTGACTCTGTAATGACATTTTAAATACTATTGTTCAATGTGAGACATGGCTATAGTTAATGAAATATTTTTTCAGTAAAAATCTGTTTTATGTACCTTACTCTTTCCTTATCAACATTTTTTAGTCTGTTCATAGTTAAAGAAACAGGAATACAAATTCTGTTTAATCACGAAGGCATTTCTAACACTTTTACAGGAAGGTTAAAATGGATGTGTTTTCTCCTAAAAATCTGCATATCATTTTTCACACAGAATCTTAAAGTCAGCAATTACTTTGGGAGCAATTCCTAAACTGAGTGAAGTTGTCATTTTTGTAGAATGATTTTGGGTTGATATATAGTCTGCTTAAAATTCACAACCTGTGACCTTGGTAGGTGAACCAAAATTTGCAAACTATATGTTTCTACATATTAGAAGAATTTCTCATAGAGTTGGGTGAGAATCTTTGAATGTTGGTTGTGGTTTTGGGCTTTTTTTTTACCCAGTTAAATAAACTGATAATCTGTAGCTGGCGTACCTGTTTGGAAGATCACCAATCTTGGGACCAAGGGGCAATATAAACAAAGACTTCCTTGCTTACTTCTCCTAAAACAATGTAGGAGCTCTTCTTTAATGACTCCATTGACATTTACTGTTCACAATTCATGCATTTCTAATAAACTCCATAAAATATCAGCATGTTCTCTAATGGACACTTCTGGAAAACCATTTCAGCCTGCACTGTTTATGGGCCCTGTGCCAGTTCTCAATACTAGGCCGTTGGGCTTGATAAAAAAACTAACCTCATTCCTCTGCCTAAAATCAGATAAGGATGACTAGGTAGACTAGACTGCATGTCCTGTTAGAGAAGTTCTGTTCCAGTCTCTTGACTTTACCTACCTCTCCCAACCCCTTCTCTTGGCACATAGAATCATAGAATAGTTTGAATTGGAAGAGACTTTTAAAAGTCGTCTATTCCAACCTCCCTGCAATGAGCAGGGACATCTTCAACTAGATCAGGTTGCTCAGAGCCCCGTCCAACCTGACCTGGAATGTTTCCAGGGATCTATGGGGCATCTCCCACCTTCCCAGGCAACCTGTGCCACTGTTTCACCACCCTCATGGTGAAAAAATTCTTCCTTGTATCTAGTTGAAATCTACCCTTTTTTAGTTTAAAACGATTACTCCTTGTCCTATCGCTACAGGCCCTGCTAAGTGTGTCCCCACCTTTCTTATGAGCCCCCTTTAAGGACTGGAAGGCTGCAATAGGTCTCCCTGGAGCCTTCTCTTCTCCAGGCTGAACAACCCCAACTCTCTCAGCCTGTCCTCACAGCAGAGCTGTTCCAGCCCTCTGAGCATTGCTGTGGCCTCCTCTGGACCCTCTCCAACAGGTCCATGTCTTTCCTGTGCTGAGGGCTCCAGAGCTGGGTGTAGTACAGATGTAGTAAAAGCAAATATTTACAGAACTGGTCAAGCTATATTTCTTTGCTCCTAGGACATATTTGCTAATGCCTACATTTAAAATTAACATAGTTAGGGAAGGTGGATTTCTTTAACTAATTTGGAAAAGAATCTTTGTATCTTTGTACTGCTGGATGCCACATACAGGACTCACAAAGCAGGTTGTCATTGATTTTACGAGTAAAATTTGGCATTGTGAGGCTATTGCATTTACATCACTTTACATATATCCCTGGCAGGTTTTTGACTGAAAATTGTGGGTTTAATGTAAGCAACACAGTGTTCTTCCAATGGTAAGGACAGGCATTATGATGTCCACACTATTTTACATCTATTTCAGAACTGCTGCCCTCCCTTGGGTCATTGGCAATATTCATACTCTCTTATTAACATTCTCTGCCTGTTGTCTGCATTAGAGTACATAGCAAAGATGTGATTTACCTTCACATAAGACGGATCTGTTTATGTGATACTGATATTCATGTCTTGTAAAGTTCTTACTATTTGCAAAAGAGACAGGTATTATGTATTTCTCTCACATTTCAGGGGAGCTAAGGCCAAAATTCTCACCATCCACCTCCAAAAATAAAAAATGCTATGACTTTCTTTGCTACAGTTTCTGAAGGAGCTCTAGATAGCGAACCTACTCTGTGAAAAAGACATAAGAGGTAAGCAGTGCACACCTACAGACAATACTGCACCTAAACTCAGGCTGTTTAACGAATGACATTTGCCGTCACTCTTCATTGTGACTTTGTTCTATACTTACTGCATTCTCATAGGTACTCTGATCCTGCTGGAAATCTGTCAACTTTATTCACATGCCCATGGGCAATACATACAGCTATATTAAAAATGTACCTCTATAAAAAACCTAATGTATTATTTGCTGTATATTACAACAAGTACTATGAAAAACTGTTTTTGAATTTAGCAACCTCTAATCATATTAAAGGCTGATAGGATTAAAAATCCATGACAATATATAAGCAGCTAACTTCCTTTCCTCACAACAGGTGCATTGCAGTGTTACAAAGATTGTGCTGTATGACTTCACCTTGATTTGAGCAGCAGACAAACACGCTGCTTTGTACCGGCTTTGTACCCTGGGTAATGTAAACTGAACTTTAAATATGTGAGTTGGTTCACTAAACTTTACTGATCAATGTTTCTCCCATTACTCAAAATTATACTGAAATCTAACAGTTGAAACTTTCCATACCTGCATACTTGGAAGTTATATCTGGTTTTAGTCTGTAGAAGTCCCAGTCTCCAAAGGTACGTTGGGCTGAAGGCAACTTTGCTGGAGATAGGCATTTAAAGAGACAGTTGGTTTTACATTCTTTTCACAGGTTTGGGTTTTATGGGTAATTTGTATTAGAGGTTTGTGATCATAACTCAGATTCAGTCAAGCTATTGAAATATCTCCATTTTAACTTAATCTGGAAGTGTGCTGCGCTAGTGAAGGATAGTGTGAATCACTTCTCTTACTTTAGGCATCCAAAAGCCCAAATGTGGCCTAGGACCTCCAGAGAATGAAAGACTACCTTGTAAAATAATTAAGATTCCTCAGCTTCAATAGATCAGATGAATTGTAATGTGGAGAACCCTTTTACCCTCTGTTGACTACAAAAGCAATTTATGGCCAAGGTATAAATTCAGTGAAATGAATCGGGCTCTGAGCAACCTGATCTAGTTGAAGGCCGCACCTTGAATCCTGTGTTCAGTTTTGGGCCTCTCACTACAAGAAGGATTTTGAGGTGCTGGAGCGTGTCCAGAGAAGGGCAACAGAGCTGATGGGGGGTCTGGAGAACAAGTCTTCTGAGGAGCGGCTGAGGGAACTGGGGTTGTTCAGTCTGGAGAAGAGGAGGCTGAGGGGAGACCTTATCGCTCTATACAACTACCTGAAAGGGGGTTGTGGCGACGAGGGTGTTGGTCTTTTCTCCCAAGTAACTAGTGATAGGACGAGAGGAAATGGCCTCAAGTTGCGCCAGGGGAGGTTTAGATTGGATATTAGGAAAAATTTCTTCACTGAGAGGGTGGTCAGGCATTGGAACAGGCTGCCCGGGGAGGTGGTGGAGTCGCCATCTCTGGAAGTGTTCAAAAAACGTGTGGATGTGGCACTTCGGGACATGGTTTAGGGGGCATGGTGGCATTGGGTTAACGGTTGGACTTGATGATCTTGAAGGTATTTTCCATCCTTAATGATTCTATGATTCTATGAAGGTGTCCCTGCTCATTGCAAGGTGGTTGGACTAGATGACCTTTAAAGGTGCCATCCAACCGAAAGTATTCTATAATTCTATAATCCTACTGTGAGCCCCTGATGCTGATCTGAGGAAAAAGAGAAAAAGGAGGAAAATAAGGTCCAGTACTACTCTAACTAACATACAAAAGAAAGCTTAACGTTACCATGTTAAATACTGATAATGAAGAAAAATAATAATATATGAGTGTGCATAACGTTGATTAGTTACTCATCATACGTGCCTTTAAATTTGCATTGCAGTGATCTATGCACGTGCTTGAATGGGAGCCTGTGGGTATGTTGACCTAAAATGTAAAAACCTTTTGCAAGATTTCACAGAATCCTTAATGGATTCCATTTTCTGATATTAAGATATTTGATTTAATGCAAATTAAATATTTTACAGTATGTAGGTGAATGTACATCTCATGCTGACGTCTGGCAGGAAATGTTTTGGGTGTGGCACAGTCTGACCTCCTGGGTTAAATACTGATTTAAATTAATGTCAATGAAAGACAACTTTGGAAATTAAGAAAGAAAAGTTACAGAAAACACCAATTTGGTCATCTGAAATTGCTATTTTAAGGTTAGTACAAAGTGAAACAGAGTATCTAACTAATATATAACTAATTATATAATGTAAGCATTAAAAAAACCCATGGCCCTGCCCCTCCCTTC
>NW_010529504.1:15774-34492 GCF_000687285.1 Phaethon lepturus | reverse complement strand
CCCACCCCCCCCCAGTTAAAACAGAATTAAGCTCCAAACATTGGTTCGTTGTTTTGTTTGGTGGGGGTTTTTTCCCCCCACAGAGGAGCTCTCTGGTCTCTTACCAGGGCTTAACCACTCAGCTCAGAGCTGCGCTACTGGCGAACACCTTGACCTCACACCTCCCTTTGCAGTAGCATACTGCGATAAGGATGAGTCTCATCAGAAGGCAGGTCACTGCTTCAACCATCCTCTTCTCCCTCCCCAGTCTTAACAGGATCCTTTTTTTCCACAGCAACACCTTTCAAGTTGAACACCTGTTGAGCATTGCCAAAAAATGTGGCTGTGCAGGAAAGAGGCTGGAGCACCCAAGTTTTGGAAGGCCTGATCCTTATCCAGGGGATGAAACCGAGACCTTCAGAAAATTCAGCAACAGCAGAAGAAAGCAACCTTCAAATGAGGAAATTTGGCACTAAGCACAGACATCTCTTTCCATAACATTAAGGTCAGTGACATTCTCTCATCATATCAGAATAAGTGGTTCATTCAGATTCAAGTTTTTTATGATCTTGGAGTATTTAAACTGAAGAACAAAGGTTACAGCACGCAGTCATGTCAGGACAAGAAAACACGGCATTTGTTCATTTTCTTGCTATTGCAGTGGCAGAGAATTTATTTTCAGTATGGACTCTGGCAAAATAAAAGCAAATATGCAAATGATTTTCATCCCTAGAGTTTACCTCATTGACCTCTGTGGGTACAAAGTGGATATGACCCTATCTGTGCAAAAAAAAAAAAAATCACACATAGGCCATTTGTAAATGAGACTGGGCTACCAGACCTTGGTGCAAAATGTCTCAATAACTGAGTGAGCACATTCATGCCCATTGTAACAAATATGTCAAAATAATCATTCCTCAGGCTATGACATCTTCTTCTTCACCTTTTCCTGATTCTTTTTCCCCCTCTCCAGTTTTACCCCGGCCTCAATTTTTCCACTGTGAAAGACAACGATCCTTGCCAGGAGCTGGACATCCCCTCCTTATCAGTAAGCCACGTGTTTATCTGACTAATCTTCTAATTTCCAGCTTTAATGTGTAGCTTGTCTCTTCAGTTATACTGCTCAACTACTAAAGTTTAAGTCACGTTTCTGCTCAAGAAGGGAAAAAAACCCCAAACTATCACCTTTTACCAAAATGGAATTCATAAACCAGCAATAAACCTCACCAGCAGCTTGAAAGGGAAGTTTACACATACTAAAGTAGGTATCTATCCAAATGTACACACAGCCATCAGCAGACAAGATAACAAGAGACAAGTAGCTTGCACTGAAGTAATTGCACAGTTGTTTTAAAGGGTGATGCTCCCTATTATAATTTTCTTAACAAAATAAAAGGTAGATTCTAGACTTTGCTTGATGCTCCTTTTAAATATGTGTTTTATCAATTGTAGTAATGGCTCTACATTTTCCTGGTTTTAAACTGCTGAAATTAGTGTTTTACCCCTGCCACAGTCCAAGCAAATTCAGGACTTAGAGATAAAAGCCTTGCCACTGGTTGCAGCATAGACAGCAGCAGAACTGCAAATCCTCTTTGGGCTTCTGTATCCTGCCTTGGGCCCAAGCTGCAGATGTCCAGTGCTCATGTGCATGAGGCATTACCGCTTGCACTCATGCTCCCAGAGGCTGGAACCAATACATTCTTTGTGAAATTAGCACAAAAGATGGGACGTGTAATACATACTTACTATTGGTTTACATGCATTCTGCACCCTAAAGCAGCTTGTTGTTTGTGTTTGCATAGTCTTGTTTTACAGGCCTGGCTCAGCTATCTGTTGCAATCAGACACCAGTCTGTGCTGACAGTCCTGGGCTCCGGATTCCCCACGTCTGCTCAGGCCTCTCAACCCAAGCAAGGTTCAGGCGCTGTCAGCCTGACCTCTCTGCCACAGACGCGCATTGTTTAGGATCCTTATTTTGAGATGCTGGATCTACAGCCTACTTCTGTACTTCTGTAAGCTAGAAGTGTGCTGTCAAATCCCCAGTAGTGTAGATTCGTGCTCCAGCAAGCAATATTCTTGTCAGATACTTTGGTTTAGGGTTGTTTAACTCTTCAGCAGTTTGCTGAATAGAAGTATTTTAGTAATACACTTTGCTCAGAAACAAAGCACTAGAGTCATAAACCTGGGCAAGAAATACCAGATGCTGACCTGTCCCCTCCAGCGTCCACAGTGCATACAGTCTTTTGGGTCACTCACAGCATCCTTTGGAGTACCTTTCAACAGCCAACTTCATTTTCCGAGTCAGACTCAAGCCTCTGGCCAAGCAGCTTGGCCTGTCTTCCCCACCAGACAGCCTCCTCCTAAGCAACACATACAGTATAGTTACCAGTCAAAATAACTATGGCAAAATACATTGGAGTTGGCAGACTGAAGTAGGCAGCACAGATACATATGAATTTATCACAGCTTATAACATGAAACAGTAAAAACCCAGAGCTTCATGATGTGGCCTGTATGCTGCCCTTGTGCATATAAGTCTCATTAAAGTTAATGGGAGCTGTGTGCCCACCTTATGGGGAATATAAACTCTGAACAGTGAAATGCACCATATGTTTCCCTATCAGAAAAAACACCAACACAAAAAACAATTGATACTAGCTTTCACCCTTCTGGGAAGCCACTTCTGATGGGACGCTGACGGCTGGACACAGGGCCTGAACTCCTCTTCATACAGTGAGAACTCCTCCTTATACAATGACTGACAAGATCAGGTGAGATGCAGATGGCTTATATTTCCTGAAAAAACTCCGGGATTTTGTTATAGCTCAGAAAAAGAAGAGACAGGGAAACCTTTGATGTTTGACCTTCTTTTTTTACCTCCCACCAAAGAACCCCAAATCCTCCAATATTCGCCTCAAAACGCAGAAAGCATTGCATACTCTGAGACATTTTCATCCTGGCAGGAAAAATTAAAAAGAAAAGTGACAAGCCATGTGTAGTGTAAGTGTGGAGTTCTACCTGCTACTGACACAATTCTGCTGATAAAAGGAAGAGCTCAGCTTTCAGAGCCAGCAGAACCTCCAATTCTAAGGTGCTCGTAAAATGGGGAGGTTAGAAGAGACAGTGATGAACCACTTTCTTGCAACTTTGGGGGTTGTTAAGCCCATTTAAGCAACATCATCACTGAATCAAGGATGCTGACTCAGCATTAGCCACATGACTTACAGCCAGGATCTTGGGCAGAAAGCCTGCTGGGAAAACATCTGCTGATTACTTCCAAAACCTGAGATCCAAACTAGGAGATGACTCTTTGGCCTCCGAAAAGGTCACTAGATATTTGCAACACACCGCAGCTCTGCCTGCCCCTTCCTTGGCTTTTTGTTTCTTTACGGCATACAAACCCCTACAGAATACAAAACATTCCCATTTTGTCGCAGCCCCTTGGAGAGCTTTTTCTGCAGACATTGCAATGAATACGGCCAAGTGGTATTTAATAAGTGTGTGAGAGAAGCTGGAAAGATGCCAGGCACAATGGAGAAACTCAAAGCTCGTTGCAGAGTTTGGGGAATTGTCAATTGCTACTTAGCAGAACACTGGGTATTTGGGTGGCATTTTGTTATTATTTTCATGTTTGTCAGTCATACTGCTCAGCACCCTGCCGACTTGTCAAATGAGTGGAAAAAAATAGGTAAGTGGACAATAAGCAACCTCAAAAAAGTATTAAGCCTTCTCCTTCTTTCAAAATAATAATAGTTTGATGAGGCCTCAGGCCTGCTTCCAACACTGATAAATAGCTTTCTCATCCTCATCCTGTCAACCTGACATATTGATCTCAAACCAATCTAGTAAAGACAATTCACTGAAAACTTAACACCGTTCAGAGCACATAAAATAAACTCTCTCTTGCATAGAGCACTGAGAAGAAACCAGTATTTTACCTCTGAGCACATATACTGCCCGAAAATGACGTTTTGAGTTTATCCTACAGGGAATATGAGAAACTCCATGTTTTTGTGCTGCATGCATAACATACAAAGTCTTCTGTACAACATCTAGGTTTGGTACAGACCTTATTAAACAAGGTATTGACAGTCAACATTTGCTGCACTCCCACATCAGTGGTAAATAGTGGCACAGAGGTAGTCTGCAAAATTGCATCCCCCTCCTTGTAGGCAGTCATGCACACATCCACACAAATCAGCGGCAACAACTGTAGAAGCCAAAGGAAGGTGACCTGTTTAGTGCTTTACCCTTGAACTTATTACAATCAACTACTTGTTTTTAGGAGGTAAAAGCAGGCAAGTTTTCCCCCTCAACTACCTGTCTCTCACCAAGGAGTTTTCCTTGCTCTTTTCTAAGGGCTGGGCTTATAGTGATTTAACCAGAAATCGGGAACAAGCATGATAATCCCTTGGCTGGATCAATTCTACAATATCCCTTTACAGCAGCCAGCCTGTATGTGCACCTTCTTTGCCCTAAGCAGGACCCTCTCAGATGCATCCAATGAATCAAAAGAATCTGCCATACCTTCTTCATGGCAGAGGCAGAGCACAGTGTGGAGCGGGTGAAAAGCAGAGTTCTGGGGCTTTAACACTTGTAGGGTCTTTGAAACAGATGTAACCTATTTCAGAAGTGCCTACAGAAGTTCCCAGAGCTGATTGGAAGCCTGTGCTATTATAAGAAAGCAGGTCAAACCCACAAACCAAGCTGGTGATTTTTCATTTCATCTCAGCCTTACCATGCTTTGATTTATTATGGTCTATTTTTTCCTTCTTCTGTTGCAGCTAGAATTGGTCACCTTAACCACAGCGATCACCTGCCCATGGGGCAGGGGAGTGGACGTTGTCTCTAGGGAACATAACTGAGACAAGCCCACTTATGTCTGGGGGGGGAAAAAAAAAACCCCGTTTCTTAAATTTAAAACAACACACACACAAGGTAGAAGTGTGACCACACTTTTTCCATGTAAATAATGTCATACTTGGGAGGAGGGGGCCTTCAGTGATATTTCATGAATGGGTTCATTATGTTGCACCTGACCTACAGATATTTCAATTGCCTTTTTGTTTTATTATTTTTCTTATTTATTTTTGCTCGATGAGTTGTATATAATCAAATGCTTTATGATGCTAAATCTTGTTAAGACATACCACTTTGCAGAGGCGTAATGTCAGTAAGTTTAATCAATCTATAATTTTTGTGTAGGAAGATCCTGTTGTGACATTTAAGTATTGAGTGATGCTCCAAGGAAGAAAGAAGGGCTCTATCCACAGATATTTTCAGAGCCCCATATAGTCAGTCTTCAGAATAATTTAAGGTTTGCTTTTATTATCATCATCATCATCTTTTTTACAAATAGAAAAGTAAGAATTGCATTAGCAGGAGTGGGCCGGACTCCAGATAGAGGCCCTGTGGAAGAATTTGCACAGAGTCTAGGTTAGCTCAGATTCATATTGGCCTCCAAGAAAAACATTCAGGAGAAACATTAAATCCTCTGAAGGGAAATATTAACAGATAGTCATGAATGGAAACTGATTATTAATTATTTCTCTCTCTCTTTTTTTCTCTGTTTTATATTTTTAGTTTAAAATGTCATGTAAAGCCTGACATTGATAAAAATGGCAGGAAATGTTCCTTGCTCAATTAAATTACCACAAAGACCAGCTTAACATCTGCTTGGCAAACCTTTCATAAATGCATGGCATTAATATTTAATAAAAATATCTATAGCTTCACTTGGTACTGGAGACATTTCACACTTTGCTCACACATGGTGTTTCATATAATTATTCTCTAAAGGCTGTCACTTCAGTTCTTTAGCAAAATAAAAGCTCCAAGGATGATTAAATATAGAAAGTGTTATCTCCTAGGACATAGATTTCCTCCAGGAGACTGTTTCTACTGACTCTGACATTACAAGGGAGAAGCACAGAAAGAAGAAAACAGAGCCAAACTAGAGGAGAATAAAAGAAAGCCCTCAACCCTGTTGTCAGTACAGTTTGAGTAACGTCAGAATTGGTAGGTTCAAATCATATGCTACAAAAAGCGGAACACATACAGAGCAAAAAGGTGGAAGCAATTCCTTTCCACTGTTTAGTCAAAGCGTAACACCTTCTTGCAGGGAGTTGCACCCAAAACCTGATCACTTCATCTACTCCATTTACATGATTTATTCCCACACTGATGCTGACAAAGCCACTGCACAGCTGCTACACCACCTCAAAGATACCCAAATCCTTCGTTTCCAGCAGTCAGAGCCTTCCAGCACCTGGAGTCCACAAAATTTCCTAATCCCAGAGACTACCCTATAGCAAGGTCAGCCTGAAGCCAGATGCTCAAAGCAGGTGAGAAAAGGGTAGTGTTGCTTGCAGAGCCCAGTCACAGCTTCTGGGATCTGAGCACAGAGACCTGCTTGGTCAGCCCCACCTCAGGCAGCCAGCAGCAGGCCCTTAGGAGTGCCAGGGCTGGAGACTATCAATACAAAGCTAGCTGGCATCAAAGGCTAGCACAGGAGACGTCAAGGATGAGCAGATGTTGGCCAGTATGGCATGCCTTGCTTGCATGCTAATCTGCCTTAGACATCTGCTTTCAGGATAAGGCTCGTGCTGAGCAATTCAAGAAGCCAATGCCATTTTCTTGCCTAACAGCTAAACACACCTAAATCCTACCCTTTTGTTCTCCATCCCACTATTGCTTTACCAAAGCAGCTCTCCACATAGTTGGTCATTATCCTTAGATACTATGCGTGGGGAAGAAGGTAAGTACTCAGAGACTCTGCTTTTATCTTCAGCTTGAAAGTGCGCCTTTGCAACACATCCCACAAAAGGCCAGACACAGCACTACTAAACAGAGCTAAAACTTTGAGTCACGGTCTGAAAGTTATCTTGCCCATTCCTTTCCAGATGCTCTGATATCAGTCTAATAAATGTACAATTAAAACCCACTTTGAATGAGACAGACATCAATGTTGTATTGAAAGTTGCTGGCATACATTTGAAATTCAAAAAAGTCAGTGTGGGGGTGAATCAAAACCAAAAAAGCTTCCTCCCATGATCTCAGATACATGGGGCATTCCCTAAAGATGACTTTATCAATAGATCTATGCTGGCTGGTTTGTCAGCAATGAAAGTAAAAAACAAGTGCCTAGATTTAAAACAAAACAAGCCATACACACAGAGCATCTCCTGCCTCAGGAGACTTCACTCAACTTAAGGGAGAGCAGCAGCTTTATTCATTTGCAGCTGCCTAGAAAAGTGAACAAAAATTACAGCATCCAATCACTCCCAGCAACAACACAAGTCTGAAATCATAGCTGCTTTTGCGGTGCATTTCAGTGCTTAGCCAAGACTCAGCTACATTAGTTTGAGACCACAATATCGGTGTCAGAAAACAAACGCCCCCCCCAGCACAGCAGATTGTCCCTGGCACAGAACAAGCCTCCCTGGGTGTTGAAGGAGTATGATTGAGTTCACATTCACCTTTTTCAGAGACTCAAGTGCATTTGGTAGAGTGCTCTCAAGAAAATCACTGACCAATGAAATTGAGCTGGTTTTCAAGGGCTTCTGTCACAGGACTGACAGAGACAGAATTTAACCTGGCAAAAGGATAAGCATGAAGACGTATTATGGTACCTTCCAGGCTGTACTCATCATTATTCCATAACTACTTAATGCACAGTAGAATACAGTACTTATAATAATCAGTAGACAGATTATTCAGGGTGTTTGTGTGAAGCACCTCCAGCTATTAACACTTCTCATCTCGTGCCAGAAAGGGGAGGGCAAGAAAGGAATTTCCTCAAACACTGGAAATGGAGAAGCTTCATCTGATGTCAAGCCTTGGATTCTTCCTCCCAAAGAAGAAAGGGTTTGTTTTTTTTTTTTTCTTGTGAATGGGAAAGATTTTCTATCAACTGGCTCAAGGATGTATAACTAACTAGAAGTGATGGGATGAAACTGAGCACAGGGGTCGGGGCGGGGGAAGAGATGGCTATCTGGAAACATTTAACAAAAGTGGGTATATTAGGCTGTGGAATAATCTCCCAAGGGAACCAGTTGAGCCCTATTGATTGACTCTTTCTGAAACTACCTAGACAAAGGATGAAAAAAATTATAGTATGGTACAGTCCTCCATCTGCAACAAACAGAAAAGATGGTTTTCAGTAAGCCTCTTCCACCACTAATTTTGATGGCCCCCTATTTTGCTGAGCTCTCTGTTGATGGAAATGAGTTCTGCTTGACAGTTTGTGGCTGCAGGGGACAACCCCATGAACCCCATGATGAAATCATCTGGCAGTCTGGAAGACAAAAACTCTCCCCATCATATTACAGTCTGTACCCCGATCTGGGCAAGGCAACAAATAGGTTTCACTAAGCAGGCACAGTCTTTGCTATGAGTAAAGAGTCAAGAAGTTGAGATAGAGTTCAAAGACCAATATGAAAGAATGATGTATTTGAGAGTATGTGTCCCCTTTGAGCGACTCAGTCATTTATTAGTAAGTAAGTATGGACTTTATTGCCCCATGAGGAAGGCTACAGGGGAATACAGAGTTCAAAACCAATTAAAAAGGTTTATCAGATGGAAGCTTACCCTAAGGATCTGTTTAATTATGAAAACATCACTATAAAATCCAACAAGGAGTAACAGAAAACTTAGATAAGCTTTAATGGCATAAAAGTTACAAGCTATATCCTTGACCCAAACAGATCGACATTGCTTTCTCCAGTCAGTGGAACCACCAGCATTTACATCACTAAAAATCTGACCCTGGCTCTGGAGACGACTCTGGCAATACAACAGTCTCTGTGATCAGGACATACACAGAGCTGCCCTCAACATACTACTTAGTAACCCCCTTTGCCAACATTTTTTTTTTTTTTTAAGAAGAGGTATCTGCTCAAAACAAAGTTGTGAATTCTGCTGCTTACTTGACTTTGTGGGATGGGCACTTCATAATTTATGTTTGCTTTTTGTATTCCTTCATAGTTATCTGCCAATGCCAAACACTGAATGCAAGATTACACGAACCTTTGGGTCTGACTTAGTATGATCATTCTTTTCTCAGTTATGACCACTTTGTGGCACTGAACAGTCTAATCCTGGGTTAGTGGTTCATGTAGATTTGCAATGAAGACGGCAACAAACACCAGTGAAACATACTGAAAACGCACGCTAAATCCACTTTCCCTCCTAAAAAGCAGTTTGTCATGTTAAAGCACACTTTCATGAAAGACAGTTATAATCACTGAATTACAGGAATGGTAGCGCATTTGGGTGCACTAATTTTGTTCACCGTTTCTCTAGAGACCCTTCCTGCAACAGTTGCCATTCATTAAAATAGCATTTTATAAAACTGAGAGCCTAGCTCAAGCTTATGGCTATTTTTCACTCGCCCTTTCTGTTTCCCCAACTGCATTTCCAATGTTTTGCGTATGACTACATCAAAGCTAAGCATAAATAAAAAGTTAACATCCAAAGAGCTATTACATCCTATAACAGTGCGCTCGTAAAGTGCATGTAAATAAAAAGTGACCTTTTGTTTAAAGCTTATGATTTCAGCTCTACAGCTTTAACATAAATAAAAAAATTCTCAACCAAGTTACATTAAAACAGAAACCGGTAGGAAAATGTACACAGCCAGGGCTGCAACACAGGTAGGGCTGCAACTTTTGCAGTCAGCCTCAGGCATGCATGCAGGAAAGGCCAAGGTACAAGCAGAGCATCTACACAGATCTGTGTAGGCAAGGGGCTGCGGCAGACTTGTTCTCCTTCCCTCACTCCACTGATCAAATCAGGATCTGTTTCTTTCTTGTCTGATGGGGAGCAGGGCCAGCCCAGGGCTTTGAGCTGTCCTCAGAAGATTAGGTGTGGATCCACAGACATGACTTCAAAGCGTGGAGTACCTCCTTTGCTTAACACCATCATTGTGGTGCTTTAAGTGCCCACTTTTTCTTGGAAGTTTCCTTAAATTTGCTGTGTTCCACAGGGATGCTGGATGGTGCTACTTTTCCAAAGATGAGGTCAGTTTGAGCAAAGCAAATTATGACAGATCCCCCAATTCAATGTTTGGCAACTCAGCTCATTCTCTCCATGTTTATCTGTCCATACCAATTATTCAAACTTTGGTCTTACCTGCTCCAAACTCATCTAAATCACTCAAGATTATTCTTAAGTGGTGTCTGACAATAACTGAAAAAATCCCTGGAGAGCTATTGCCAGCTCTAGGGAGGGTAAAAACCACAGCATTTGTGCGTTAACTTCGCTTTGTATTTAGTCCTCTGAAAGGTTTGCATCAGTCACTCTCTACATCACTGTCAAAACAGCATTAGTAACTTCAACCATGTTCTCACTGTTTTCAGATCTTAGTAGAGTCTAGGAAAATTATATGCAACATAACATGCTTTATCGGACAATCTCCCCAAAGATATGTTTCTTCCCCTCAAATTTTCTCTGCCCTCCTGAAAATAGTAATATTTTATTCATGTTATCATTTCTTCACCTTTGCCCTCTGGTAGCTCTGCAGTGTCTGACAACAAGCTGTTTTGCAAGGCATACTCAGAGAGACAAGTACACAGTATTCTTACTCAGTCAATGTATTATCCTACTCTTCCTGCCAGTGAGAGGAACAGAAAAAAAAAAGAAAAAAAATCCCTTTCAAAATCTCAAGCATCACACACTTGCAAACAAGTTGCAGTAAAACTGCAGCAGAGCAGCAAGACACCAGTGATGCTCCTGCCACTTTTCCCATACCCCTCACTGCAGAATTTGCCACAGAGAAAAAGAACAGACGCAAGCAGCAACGTGTGATGTCCGGGGGGGCAGAGACCTGTACCCTCAGGAAAGGCACTGTATAAAATGTGCTAACGTGTAACAGCAGAGCATACTGAAATGATAAAGACAGGACTGTCTGGGGCATCATGCTTCTGTTTTCTAATGGTTATGGATTCTGCGGAAATGCTAATGTTTGCACTAAAGGCCCTCTCAGCAATATTTTGCAGCCTGAATAACTCTTTATTTTGAATTGTTTAATTAGTTAATGAGGTTGGGGAGAAGTCCATCTTAGGGATCATTAGTTAAGACTTTAAAACGTGGAGATTGAAGACAATTACTATCTGAGGGAGTAGCAAAACTTCCCCACTTGTCAGTCAAACATGTAATTACACCAAGTGCATGAGCTGCACCAGCGTTTGCTGGTCTCCACATCCAGCCCTGGGCCAGGCAGGGTGCAGGTACGTAACCTGACACAGTTGCTTGTGACTTCTTACATGAATCGGCCCCATCCAAACCCATGGAGCAGTGACAACACACAGGGAAACAGCAACACCTCAGCAAGCAGATCTGATGAGCATGTTTCCTCTCTTTAATGACGCCAAACAGCCAATCTCCATAAAGGTGTTTAACCACATTACAATGTGTACAACACACCTGGGATTCAAGCATGTTTTTAACCATAGGCAATGTTATGTTGCACTAACAGAAAGATACAAAAATTGGGTGAGAAAGTTCAGATTAGTTAAGCGCAGAGTTTAGTTTTGCTTGATAATACAACTAACAGAAGGAATGAATAAATAAATTTGAGAGACATGTTTTCCATTGTCCACCTGGATCAATTTTTCCATTATGGCACTATAACAATATGCCAGTTTTGTGAAGAGGGGCAGAAGGTAGAGACATAGAGTAACTCCAAAACACAAAGGTAAGCCATAGAAGTGTGAGGTGTATCTAAACAAATGGTTACTCAGTCCTTAGAGATCTGTGTAGAGTCTGTGCTTCAGGCCAAGCTCTTTATACCTGTAGCACTTCTTAATAATTAACTTTTTATAAACTATTTACAAGCAGAACTTTAATATAAAGTGCAAATCTAAACCCCATTACAGGAACAAATGTACTGTTCCAGGAGACCAGTTACTGTAAGAGTTTAATATAATATGAATCTGCAGTTTTTCTATAGCAGCTAGTTTTAATAAAGTCTGTACTTATACACATAAACACACACAACCGATTTGCTTTTGCTATCATCAGCTACAACCACTCAATGGTGCATACTGAATTATGAGATGCTGCTTGTACGAACAGACGCACGCACAGGTAGGTCTCTTAAGAGACTATATGGATAGGCCACATACTGTGCAATGGACAACACAAGAAGCAGGAATTAACTAAACTCTGCTACTGTGAGGGCTGGGTACGTATGAGTGGTACCCAGCCAAAAACTCCAGTGAAAATACAATGAAGCTCAGCTGGAACCAGACCCAAGAAAAAGAAGAAAGTGATTGGAGAAGTAAAATACAGAGCAGCTTGAAAAGAGCATTGCTAACATCAGGGTTCCTGAACAGCAAAACTGTAACAAGACTCAACACTAACATTTCATTCCACTTCTTGTTTTCCCAAAACAGAGCTGATGGGGGAATTAGGATTTTGTCTAAGCCAGAATACAAAAGTATTGCAGTGAAGGTCAAAGAAGGAACTAACAACTGCTTTTCACCTCTGTGTTGCTAAAGCAAGCTCACTACATGCTGAAGTTCTCGTAAAAGTTTATTCTTCTTTCTTTTAGAAGTCTCATCCTTATTTTGCTACCTAAGCTCTAAATGCCTCAGCATGAGCATTTCTTCAGAGATTCAGAAAAATCTGGCCCAGCCTACCCTTCTTCCACTCCAGCTAAGATGCATTTCACAGAGAATCAAGAGAGTTTTCAACTTCCTGGGGAAAACTATGTTTCTGGAAATAATGTTCATATTAAGTTGCTTTTTTGTCTCCTTCTCTCTCAATTCTACTCTGCATAGCTTGGAGAAACTCAAACTTATCCCAGCTTTCACATCTTCATACCTCCAGCTGTGGCCCCTGGTGTCCCTAGTCCAATTCCAAAATTTCCTTTCTGGCCCATGATGTCATTTCTTATGCTACCAGTTCTTCCCAGAAAGCTGCTTCCTTAATAAAGTGACTAAGGGCAACACCTTTACAGTGCTGAAACAAATCAGTAAATACAGTTGCTCAGTTTTGGTTTTTTCTCTCTCCAGGTTTCAGTAACCTTTCAGGAAAATATCTCCTTGCAGACCGTTAGTAGAGGAAACAGAGCTAAGTAGTAAAATGCCAGTTCATTATAACTTGTGGGGATGAGAAGATGTAAGGACTGCTATATTGCAAATAATTTCCGCAACATTTATAGTAAAAGAGTCAGGAGAAACAAAGGTATTTCTTGAGTTTTCAACACCACCAGAAAAATCCCGCTATGGTACTTAGGTTAAGGGTTGGGGTGCTATACCAAAATCAAGTTTACCTGCAGGCTAGTTGGAGGTAATATCAACTAGCCTTGTTCACACCAAAGTATACTTTGGTTACAGCCCTACTGAAATAAGGCTATTAGCAAAGGGAGTTCTTATTCAAAATTAAAGCTGGAAGTAAATTCAACCCTGAAAGTATTTTCTCCATATGTGCCTTTTTCTGTAGTTGCTTCGTACTCTTTGTTTTGTTCTCTGGATCAAAATACAGTAATTGGAAAGATCAGCTGGCTTAGACAGGCTTCCACTTTGGTTTTGATGTAAGTTTGGCAAGTATCTTCAATCAGAGGAGAGCTTTTTTCTCTGCTTTGACTGCTGGACATAGTTCTCTTTATTACAGAGTTTTAGCTATAATAGTTTTGTTCAATATTAACAACCATGGTTTTAAACAAACAGAAAAACAAACCAAAATCCAAAAAGCCTTGCTCTGTCCCCACAACTTACTTATGATAAGAAGAACACACTTGACTTCTTTTAACGGCAAACTGCAGCACCTCAAGCAGTAGAAACCAAATGACCCATTTAGTTGAAAAGTTTCAGGTAGTTTATAATACAGAAATAGAAAATCCTGTTTACATTTTAAAAACAGCATTATACTTTCAATGGCATTTGAATCTGGGCATTTAGATCAGCACAGTGAGCTCCTAAGGTAGCATGAGTAGCTGTACCTACAGAGAAAATGTTATGGGATTTGAGATAAAACCTATTAAATTACTGCAATCCTTCTACAGTTTTCATTCAATTCTGGATGAAGCATTTTGTTTCCCATAGAGCAAACCACAGATCTTTCACAAAACAAGCTTCTACATTTTTCAGAAGACTATTTCTCCAACAAACTGTCAGGTAGCACTGTATGAATCATTTTCAGTTTGGGAGCTGAATGAAAATGAAGAGGGAAAAAACCAAACAACCCTTCAGTTCAAGCTGAACTGAATTTGAATAGGTTTAATTTTTATCTTATTGAGCCAACAAAACCCAGACTTCAAAAAAACCCACACCATTTCACTTAACACAGACATTTCCATTGATAAAATGGAAGTCAGATATAAAGACGACAGAGACTTACCACTTATCTTGCAGCCCAGGGAGGACACCCAGAGAGGAGATAGAAGGTCACAGTCCTGCTTTCACTCATGGAGACTGCAATCCATCCCTCACTTCTCTCCATGTGCACTATGCATCATGGCAGAACGCTTACAGGTAGAAATACCTGTTCTACAGATAGAAACACTTTCCTCAAATGATACTATTAATGACAATATTATAACATGAAAATTTAAGTATTTCCTAGACGAGAGCTTAGAAACAGGCTCTCCTACATGCCTACCTTCAGTGCACCCACAAAAGGCCTTCTCTTTAGGAAACCAGTCTTTTTTTTTTTTTTTTTTTATACAAATGAAACTCTCCCAAGAAGAGAGTGAGACCAAGGAAAACCCACATCATGCTGTCAGGCTCCTGAGAGCACTAATGAGCCTTAATTGCCCTGATTATGCCTCACCTGGGACTCCCAACCACCTTGCCCCTGCCCCTTATGGATGGACTGACTACACTTCTCACCCTGGCCCTGCCTCATCATTGTGCCCCATCTGTCTGTCACAGGTGTCCGCTGGGCCCTCACTGCTGCCCCATGGCCCGGCTCGGGGACTGCCATGGGATTGCACCCTGGGTGGGGCAGCCACTGCCCAGTGCCTGCCCCGCTCACAACTCCCTCCCTTGGTGCAGCAGCCTGTGCCATAGCTCTCCCCAAACCAGGTACTGTGAGACGAAGCCCCACAGCTCCCCTAGCCAAGCCGGGCAACCCTACAGCTCCCCCAGGCCATGGGGCCCAGCCCTCCATCTCTGCCAGAGCCTGCCCCACAGCTCCGGGTGAACTGACAGACACTGCAGGAGAGCATGGCCCGTGAAGGAGGAGAAAAGAGTGGTTGACACCATCATGGAAAATTTAAGTTACAATAACTTATGTCAGACTATTGTAAAAACATGCTATTTTAAGTCTTCCACTCTACACAGATTATATTCAGCAACTTGCCTCTTCAATTTGATTAGGAAAGTTTAAAAGGTCGCAACAGACCATGGAGTATTTGCAACCTGGAAACGAGTCAGCTTTCAGAGCATGGGGTTGAAACGCCTTGCTGAAGTGGCCTGTCTTTCTCGCACCTAAGACATCGAAGCTATAGGCTGACACATGGAGTTTTATGTCTGCGAAGCATTTTCTGAGCTAGCGTAATTATATTTGAAGTTGTAGCATGATATAAACTGCTTTTAAGCCCCATAAAAAGCTTGTGGTGGTCTGCACAACAAACCTCTCTAGTGCTATAACCAGGTATTAGTCAAGCAAAAATGTTTTGTTTTAACCTTTCCCATCAAATACTCAGAAATTTAATCAAAATCACCCACTTTTTTCCATGTGCATTTTTAATGTCGAGGACACATCACATGTCATGGGAAAAAATCTGCTGCCACAAATTTCAACTAGTTCTGGTAAAGAGAGATTTCTCTAGGAACAGGGGCCCCAACAGTGCTGAAAAAAATACCTAAATATAGCACGTGCAATAGTGAAATTTGCTCCTATTACTTCAGACTCCTGGGATCAAGACACCAGGTTAGTCATAAATGCTCTGTGACATTAAGTTTTCCAAAGATACCAAAGTTTTGACTAGTAACCCATAAATTTATGAACTCCAGAAAACCCCAGTAGGCAAAACTGAATCTTTAGGTTAGCAGAGGCAATTCCAGTGATATCATTTTATTAGCCCCTTACTACTTCACAGCTCAGAAAGCAACGAGCAACCAAACTAAAGCAGTGTCTCCACATCAGATGGGATTTTGTAAGGAACTATGTGAGAAATACAAAAAAGGAACACATATTATGCAAAGCTCAGTATGATAAACTGAACCATACCTATCGTTTTTGCAACATACATCTTCCTACAAAGTTTCTAACTCAAAGACCAGAGAGAACTTGCAAAGCATCATGTCATGACCTGGCTGAGATTAAACAGGAGATATCTGAACGGTGAAGGCCCCCCACTGCAAGGTGAAGCTATGCAATACACGCAACTTCGTGGTCTGAAATAATGTTGCTGAATCTGGTGGACTCCTGGAGAAATTGGATTGTGTGTGCAAAGATTCTTTTAACTAAAACTGGTAGAGTCAAAGCTGGAAAGCTGGTGGCAGTCTGATACCACAAGACTTGAATGAGGATTTCAGTTCGGCGGGCAGGAAGGTCTGCAGCCTTTGAAGGAAGGCGCAGCTCAGCTCACAAACCAGCTTATCAAATATCCAGCTAGTACGTGAATGGGACGCCTTTCCTCCAAGTGTAGAAAGGCATTTGACCAGCAAAACCAAAAAGCAAAATGGACAAAACAAATATAACCACAGAGACAGCAAAAAGCTTTAAAAAGCTGAAACTTGCTTTTGTGTACAGACTGCACCCATTGCTGAATGTGCTTGGGGCAAAGTCTGGAATTCATTCCCTTTTTTCATCCTATTTTGGGATTTAAATTTGGCGCTATCTTTTCTGTTGCCACAATGCAGTATTGCTACCAGGGAGAGTGCAAAATACCAGGACGTGTATCTGAAAAGGGAAGACATCTCTCCATCCTGACCTGCAAAGCCAAGCCTGTGCTTGCAAAGAGCCCCAGGGGCTGCCTGCACAACACCCCCAGCACCCCACCACAGGCTGCCCTGTCTCGTTTTGGGGAAAACCCTCCCCCAGACAAACTCTAGTGGGAGCTCACAGCCAGCAGCATGGCTCCCGCATGCATGGATAGCAATACTCTGGAGGAACCGGACTACAGATACAGGGTAAGGAGAGTCTCGCAATGGAGATAATCTGTCCAAGGTCCCACTCTGTTCCTGCCACTACCCCAAGCAAGCACCTCATCCCACCCCACTCCATAGCTTCTTCCAGGATCTGCTCCATGTCTTTGACAGACAGTCACCAAATAAAGATACTATCTGACCAGCACTTCACAACCAGCTTGTTAGTTAATAGCCTGAGGGAATCTGAGGGCGTTTTATGCTCTAATACTCTGTTCATTAACTGTAGTAACAACCAATTTCAAGGTGATTATTGCTATTATAAGCTATGATCAATTTTTTAAACATGTTTCCATTTTTATCCAGCTTAAATCTGGTGCAGTAGAGCAACGGGAGCAGCTGTGTTGAGAATTAGACTTTTCCCCAGATTAATATCTGATTTTCCATCAAAGAGAATACAGGACACATTCTGTTAGGTTTCTAATTGTTTCTACCATAAACCTCCACCACACTGAAATATGATCTCTAATAATTTTTAGTTTGAACTTCCTATACATAATCTATCTGACTAGATGGTCCTCAGCAAAAGCCGTTAAAGCAATTTGTTTCACTTACATAGAGGAATAAATCAGTGCTTAATTATCTGTGGTTTATTATTAACAGCACTGGTGAGCTGACCATATGCCATGACTTCATCTTTTCACACAGAAAAATGAGAATATACTGATTGTTTTTATTATGTCTTTCAACACTCAGCCAGGGTTCCAGTGAAATAAAGATGGAGAGTGTTGCAATGTTATTCAATGATAAATAATAATATTCTACAACTCTTTGCCCTTGCTTTTAGGATTCACCTTTATATGCTCTTTTACTGGAAGTACTTACTAGCATCTCTCATGGTAGGAGAATATAATAATTGCAACTTAGGTTGTTTCCAGGAGATATGTGATATGTAGCGTAGTACATTTCTTTGTGGGTCTTCAAATATACTGGCTTCAAAACATGGCATATGTTCAACTCCAGAATACTTGAGATACAGTATGTATTTAATGTAAAGACCAGAAAGACACACCTTCTTGATTTTTTAGACCTAATTGAGTCCATGCTGCAAACCCTTATGAAGTCAGTACAGTACCAAATAGCACAGGTTTTGATCCTCTGCCAGGGCAACCTTAAACTCTTTAGTAGACGCAGCGGCAAAATAAAACTTTCTTGAAAACATTACGGATTGATGAACTGCTTTGGAATGAGTCCAGCTGCCCAGACTTTCTCCACTCCAGATAGACCCAAAATGAACTAAAGGTTCTTTGAGATGCAGACCTCTGAACCATGGTGGCAGACACAGACACAGACACAACCTCAATTCAGCAAATAGCAGGTGTTTTACATTTGTCAAAACAGGAGTGGAAAGCCTTCAAATTCAAAGAAGCTATAAAGTTTTAAAAAGGAGAAAAGATTCTCCTGTGGCCGACACATTTCTGGGGAGAGGTGGGGTTTGTCACCCTGAGCGCCACTGGGTCCATTCTCGAAGATCTTTCAGCAAAGCTGCATGCAGGCATTGAATGGAAATCTCAGACATGCTGAGGAGACGCAATGTGCCCATCAACCAACAGGGCCAAGGAAGATAACAGGTACACGTGAGAAATCCAGAGAGGAGTCTGCCTCTTTTAGGCAGTTATATCATGAGTTGTGCTTTGGAGT
>NW_010529504.1:0-15743 GCF_000687285.1 Phaethon lepturus | reverse complement strand
CCGCGTCCTCTTTCCTACCCCTGCTCCAGGGGCTGTGAGATCATGGTGCTCCCCAGCAGGAGCATAAATGGCAGATTTATTTCTGTGCATAATTCTGTTGTACATCAGGCCACAAGCTAAGAGCCGTGGTCTGCCTGTGATTTGCATTGGCAAAAGAGGTCGGCTAACAGCTGAGGAACCTCCACTACTTTTTGGCTAAGAACAGTATTTCTGGACCATGCACACCATAAAGAGACCCAGAGCTTGACCAAATGTTTTAGGGGGACATGACCACTAACATGTTATGTCCCAGTCATAGGTCAACCTGTAGATTAGGAAGAAAAAGAAAAGCTCTGTGAAGTCACAGGTCCATTTGTGATGATAGAGATCCTCTGGCTGTTTGTTCCCTGCACAACCAGTTGCACCTTTAAAACAAATCCCACCAGAGTACCAACTCCATTGCAAGGGCCAAGATCAAGAGGAATGGGGACCACATATCTCCTCCACTAACACCTTCAGGCCTCCTGTCCCACAGCACAGAGAAGATGCTGTGCCGGCAGAAACTTCGGCGCTGCTTACTAGCTCATTCCCTCTTTCTTGTGTCACCCAGCAGAGATCCTTCATCTCCCTCTCCTGATGTGTGTTTCATGACTTAATCTCCCACACACTTGGAACTGCACTGAGACCATCTGCTCTTTTCTCACAAACGGAGGGTAATGACTTTCGTTCAGCCTGACTCAGCGCCCAAAGGAGTTACTCTCCTTGTTAATACAGGTGCGGCAGGGGGGAATACTAGGCCAAAAAATTAGGACTGTTTTTGCAGCTAAGGCTCTTGCTCCTCCAGAGAATTGCCGATTTCCCCCTTCTCCCTCCTTCTCCTCCCAACACCAGGCACTATCTCACTTCAGCTAACAGCCTCTTCAGAGGAGGCACCACTCAACTCTCTTGGTTGTTTCCACATCTGAAGCAACCATGTTCCCTTCCCAGACAGGATTCTCTGAATGAAAAATTCTCTGAGTTCACATTCACTTTGGAGTGAATGTACCAAATTTCCTCTTACTTTCTCAGGACTCTCAAACTCTCAGCATGCAGTACTATACTTTTAGTCTACTTGTGGTCAAAGGCTGGTTTTAGGCACAGAGCACTCCAAAGGAGAGTGGCGAAGGACTGTTCCAGCAACGTGAGGGAGGCAGGAGATGGACAGGGCATTTGTAAGAATGGTCATGGCTGGTCATACTCTCCTCCCCGTTTTTTCCCACTCTTACATTGTCATGCTCAGATCAGGGACATTTTAGTTCTTCTCATCCTTGGGACAACAAAATTCAAATCAGCCCATGCAGCCAAGAAGCCTTCAACCAGACTGATTAAATCAGTGTTGTAATCAGGACATAGATAAGTCATGTGCATCAACATCCCTTAAAGGTCCCTTCTAACCCCAAGATTCTGTGATTCTATGAGACCTCCAGCCTGTTTGCTGTTACAAGTCATTCATTTGAGGCTTCTGTGGAGACTTGAAGAACCATTTTCAACTTGCTTTGTTGCTTTTTTCCCCTTCTCAGTTGGCTCTGGATAAGTTCTCTGCTGCCTGAGCAACTCCAGTCTTGTGACAAGGGGAGGGACAAGTTAGCCTTGTCTCTGAGTATGGCTTTATTTTCAGGAAGGAAGGGAAGAAGCTGCACAAACACATGGCCTGAGTAGCCACAAGTCTGAACTTGGAGGAGACTGGTAATCCATCAATCCTTTCAGTTTGCTGGAAAGATTCCACTTGAAAGAAGGCCACAATCCAACACTTGTAAAAAGTAATTTGAACAGTGCCACTGATCCATGGATCTCAAAGAGCAAAATGAATGGAGATGAAATACAGTACACCAAGGCATAATCCCATAGGAGGCACTGTAAACATGGTTAGACTGAACAATAAACTGAGGCTAGACCATCACGTGGCTTACCTCAAGTCATTGCAGCTCCAGGAAAACCATCCAGCACCCTGATCCAGCAAAGCACTTGAGCACATATGCAAGTTGAGACCGCAAGCTACAGCATTAGTATAAGTGAGATAACATGAGTTTAAATGGAACAACACTTATAGGGGAAGTTCCTAATTTTCCTAAGTGGTTGGGATCAAGGCCTCATACGTCTGGCCCTTGGTAACTGTGCTAATTACATTTCCTCTCCACATAGGCATTATGAATGACATCTAGAGGCCAGATTTATTCAGGAAGTGGGGGAAGGGACCTAGATTTGGCACAAAGAGGTATTATCTCCAGTGTCAGATGCATGTATTATTTTTTTTTCTTAATATCAAATGAATGGGAAGGAAAGGGTTGTTTCTTCCAAAAACTGACCACTACCCATTACTGTTAAATACTTTGCTGATTTTTTAATCATCACATTCATCGGTTGCTGGATGTCATCTCGTATTTTCCATGGCTCTTGGCACCTCTGTGTGGTACTACCGATTAATGTTAGCAGTATGTTGATCTCTAGCTGCCAAGTGCTGCTGGCCAGCACCCTAAACTTTTGGGTGGTTCTTCACCCTGGCAGAAAGAACTGTTTCCAGCATAATCAGGTCATCCATGAGCACGGTAAAAAGAGAAATAGAGATTGTTAACACACACATCTGTAGGAGTGATATATCAGCAGAGAGAGAGTGCCTGGGCTAGTTCCTCAGCTGGTGCAAATCACTGGATCATCAGAGAAGACCGCAAGGCTGTGTGATTCATGGCAGCCTAAGACCTGGTCTTAATTTTCCTCAGCCTTGCTTCTATGATTTACACTTGTGCTGAGCAAATGACACAGGGTGTCAAATGCTATCGAGCTGATTGATACTGTAAACCAGGACTAAACATGCAGAAAATACAACAGCAGTGAAGAATCAGGCCCTTTGCATTCATTAACAGCCCTGTTTCCCATGGCATAGAGTTGATACATTGCTCCACACTTCCAAGTGATGGAAACAGCTCTGTGTCAACTCTGCTCCTGCTGACAGCCGCAAGGGAGTTTGAGTTTGTTTCTCCTCCTCCTTCTCTTACCCCACAAACTCCCTTCTTACACTCTTTTAAAAAGGTATTTTACAAAGGTATCTTCCAAATCTCCCCCTAAATGCAGCAGGTGAAATCCTGTCCCTAGTTAAGCCTCTGCCAGTGTATGTAATCAGATTTAGCCTGCATCTCTGCACAGAGAGCACACAGGTGTGAAGATGGTCTGTGGCATGTCTTTGCAAAGTGTGCCCTGTGGTTTCTGAGAGCATCTGCCAGCCAAAAGGAAAACCATCTCTGGTATTATGCTAAAAATGCCTTACCTAGGTAATTCAGCATGCCTACACTGAAGTCAATGAAGATGGAGCCATTTACTCCAGATGTGTATGTATCTGGTTCACTATGTATAGATTCAGCTCTTAGCAGTCATGAATCCACTAATTCCTCTCCCATTTCCTAACTATATTCTGATCAGCTTGCTTGGAGCTTTTTTCCTCATATAGTAAAGCTTGCTGAAAGTGCCTCTGTTCCAGGGCACTCTCTTTGAAATATGTCTTAGCTTCCAAGGGTAATGAACTCTTTTATAATAAACGCCTAGCTATAATGTGAACAATACTTGGCTTCCAGGAACTGCCTTATAATTACACGGCTCGGTATTGCATGTCAGAGGTTTGCTTCGTCTTTAATATTTTATGAAGAAATTCAGATTCTGACAGTAAAAGTATTTAACCCAGAGGACCTAGAACCCTGACTATTATTTTGTAAAGTAGCCATCCAGCTACACTTTTGTGCTCCACCATTATCCCTGGTGCATACTCACACTCTTTGATACTCTCTAAGTAGACACAACCACATGCTGTCCAGATGGAAACCTGGCTGCATCATTACATTATATTGAAATAACCCAATACCACCTGTTTCTGCTGGGGTTTCTGCCAATGTTTTCCCATAAAACATTTATTTTGCTAATATTTTAGTTGGTCACCACAGAAGGACACTTGAAGTTAAAGATTTACCATGTGTGCAGCCACAAGGAAAACCCTTTTAAAAAAAAAGCAGCAAAGCTCAAGGATAGTTAATGCCTGTTGTTTAAAACATGGATGTTCACCTAGGCACTAGGTAATAACACTCTGCAGGGACCAAAAACCAAACACAGGTTTCTGGCATTATACATCAACTGAATTATCGCAACTGTGTTGGTATTCACCTCTCATATAATTAAAGAAAAACTTTCATGTGTGGAGGGGGACTAATATACAATAACACTAATGAAAAGTCGTGGGTTTTTTTCTTTTTCTTTTTTTTTTTAATATTAATCTGTGATGTTATAAAACTCCCAGTCTCCTTCCTCTCCCCCTCAGCAGATAAAACAGGTTATCCTCAGTTAATCTGTAGAAATGAGAAAGGCATTACAACTCCCAGCGTACGTGGGATGTTTGAAGTATTTATGAGATACCCTCTACAACAGTAATAGGATTTTTTATTTGGAAATTATATTTTTAGAGACATTTTACTTAAAAAAAAAAAGCAAGAACTACTTGATTTATCAAAAGCCATTGATAAAAAATCTTGCCAGGATGTGTTCACTCAGATACATACCTTCATGTTTTCAGTGTTGATCTCTGCTTGTACAAAAGCCCAAGCAGTAGCTGTACTTCACACAAAGACCTTTTTCTTACACATACAAATTTTTTTTTTTAAGAACAACAAAGGTTTTTAATGACCCAGTACTCCCAGTATATTCACTGGGCATCAATTATTACTATCCCATTTTAAAGGTTTCTGTCCTACGACGGGAGAGGTAATGATGTCATGTAAAGTGACAAAGAAAACCCCACAAGTACGCAGCAGTGATCCACAGACAGGAGGTATTTCTTGAAATGCAGTAGATCAAACACACGTGAATTATTTGGCAAATGGCAGGCACATCAGTAGAAAAGTCACAAACAGAACAGAGCACAAACTAAGGCTGTAATCCATATCTACAAATGAGAATTTCTTCAGCTCTAAGCAAGCTACCTTACAAAAGGGAAAAAGAATGAGCTGGAAAAAAAAAGAAATGTGATGTTTTTGCTAGAAATTTTGATTTAATATATTTAAGATATCTCTGATTATATTAAACGGGAAAAGTAACCAATAAAAAATCCACCAGAAAAAATAACAGCAATTTTTAAGAAGAGTGGATAAAACAGCTTCAAGTTCACTTGCTTGGATTTGTTCTAAGTATAGCCCTAGCCATTTTTATCACATCTGAGAAACAGAATAGGTTTGTAAATAGGTTGTAAAAGGACAGTACAAGAATTTAAAAGAAAGAGAAAGGGATCAGCCATGAGTTTGGCCCCATTTTGCTCCCTTCTCTTCATCTTCGTTCCACATTCCGTTCCCAATAAAATCACCCATTTATAACCAAATCCCTGGGTGCTGGCACAAAAGTAATTTAAATTTTTGCCTATTTTTAAAAAGCCAACTTATAACCTGCAATCATTACAGTAATTGATTAAATATCACAAGCAAAGCAAAGTACCTATTTGACAGCTTCTATTCACGGTCACATACCTTCCCCGAAGACAGGTAGTTAGATAATTAAGCGATCCATTTCGCTGCATATATGCCATATACAAAAGAAACTGACACACAATGAATCCTGCTAAGCTTTTGTTCAACATATGAAATACTGGATAATCACCTTTTTTATGAAAGCACTTGACCTTTAAATTGATATTCCCCCCCCAAAGATGGTAATCGCTGCTCAAAGAGATATTGAATGTGCTGCTGCTAATCCAGAAGATCATTGCTCATTACTCATTATTAGATTCTTTGAATCTAAAGGTGAGCATTTGATTACAACAAAGAGAAAAAGAAAATACTATTTAGGTTGCTATGAATGCCTATACTTCTCTCTTTGCAAATCACAGTGACAATCACAGTTACAGACTGACTGTAACATGAATATCATTTATGTATTTGATCCCTACTCAAAGAGCAGCTTTAAAAGCTTTGAATGACATAAAGCAAGATTATCAGTGACAGCGATTTTAAATATTATACATGTTGCCTGCATCACAAGTGTTTTTCTTTAGCAGCTGATGAGTATTATGTTCTTTTGTATAATACATTGGAAATATATTTCTTTTCCTCTGTTTGGGGAAAAACATAATAAAAATGTTTAAGTGCAACAGAAAAACTGCATAGCCTTCTGGAAAAAAAGGACACAAAAAGCTATTCTTTCTTTTTATTACATTTTAACGGTTTCCCTGTTCCGTTTTTCCATGACATCACTAATCATATGCTGCATTCCAGAAATTATATTTCAACTAAAAGGACAACTACATGGGTAAAACACTGGCTGGATGAGCAGACTCAGAAGGAAGTGGTTATTGGGTTGTACTCTATGCGGAGGCCAGTGACAACCAGGTAGCACCAGAGTCCATCCTGGAAACTGTGCTGGTTTACACCCTTAGCAGTGACCAGGACCTGATGGAGAGCACTCTCAGCAAGTTTGCAATGACACACAACTGGGGGAACTGTTGAAACACCCCCAGGCTGGGGCTGCTATCCAAAGGGACCTGGACAGCATGGAGGAAAGGGCAGACAGGGACTTTGGGGAATTCAGCAAGGACAAGCGCAAAGTCCTACCCAAGGAAAGAAGAGCGCCGGGACGCTGTACAGGCTGGGGCCAGGCTGGCTCAGCAGAGAAGGGGGCCTGTACATGTTCCCCACAAAATATGTATAACCAAGAGCAGATGAGAAACTGAGCACAAAATTGAAAAATCTTTATGAAGAAAGAAACGCATAGTATGCTTTTATACTTGTTTATTTTAAGCCTTTTAAACTTCATGGCTATTTCACCAAGGTATGTGTGACAGATTACCTATTGTTTTTTTGCATTAAAGCTTACATTTAACATTATTGGGCTTGAAGTAAAAATAATTAGGAAACTCTTTTCATAGAACAAGACAACCTAGATGACCTTAAAGGTCTGGCCTTCAGGTCTGGTAATCTGACATTTTCAAGCAGTCCCTTTCTAATCAAACGCTCCCAACAGTCTTCATGACCGTTTTGCCAATGTCGGTGCCCAGAGGCATGTCCTCCTGTCAACCCCAATTCAGTCTGACCCTCTCCCACATTTACATGTGAGACCTGATACCTGCCCAGTTGTTGTTTGCAAATCGTAACGCAGGACACGATATGTTTAAATTTGACTCTATTTTATTCCAGGCGTTTTGTTCCACCCCTCCCATAATCTGATTTTAGGATATACTGAAATGTTCCCTGCCAGCACTTCTCTCTGCATTTGGCTACAGTGGGCACCTGCATAGCCAGCCTCAACCATGGCCAAATTCCATGGTAGCTGCTGGTAGTTGGACTGGATCCTATCCTCCACCCTGAAATGCAAGTAACTGCCTGAGCACCTTCACCAGTGGGCAGAGGGAGGCAGCTGGCCAGAGGGCCAGCCTGTCCACTACAGCTGACCTATATTACCCTACAGATGTCTCTTACCACTGAGCAAAGGTGGAGACTGTACAGCTAGATCAGCCATACGCCATTAAACAGCCAAAATCCAGTGAGACTATTTCTGTCGCAGGATAGGAGAAGTCACTGAAGTCATACCACACAGGGTTTTTTAATGCTAACCCAGAATTTTACGCCCCAACTTTCACAAGAACTGGCAATTGTCACACAGACAAGTTTTCTAAATTAAGTCAATACAATACTACTATGTAAGAGTAAAATCCAATAAATTATTTAGGTGGAAGCTGAATGACTAAAGACAAAATTGTGACTCCTAATCTTACTAGGTATCTTCCCAATAGAGGTGAAAGTTTCCCCTCATATCTAAAGCTCAGCATCTGTGTGTCTGTGGGGCTTCCCCAGTCAGAACAGCTCAGAAACTCTCTGGAAGCCATGGGGAAAACAACAGCAGACATTTTTCCAGACTTGTAACTATGATTTGCTGCACAAGAGGTAATCAATATCTACAGATCCAAAGAGCACCTGGCACCGTTGTGCTACAGCTGTTGAAGAGTTCACCTTCAGGATAAAGCCTAAGGTGAAAGACCTCACCATCACTCAAAAATGATAAACATTTGTTGCATCACTGCTTTGCAGAACTAATCATTATGCCTATAATTACTCTGCTTTTGTCTCTTACTCCCTCCTGAGTAACCAAGCTTTGTCCAGCTTTGCCCAGGCTCCTAATCTCGTCCGGCTTCTTGCCTAGCTCCTCCCTTCCAGTTGCTGTCCATAACTTCCTGTGTGATGTTTCCATGGAAAACTGCTGCCATATAGACCCGGGAGCAGCTGATGAAGTGGTTTCTGTGAGACATCTATAAATAAATCACTAATCTTATTTCATCTGTGACCCCATTGTACCAAGATCTCCATGATTACAAATTTGCTTTAGCAAATAGCATCATCATTTATCTTTAGTGAGGGCACAACCCAAAATGGGTAAGGTTTTCCTCCTTTCATACAAACAAAATATTAGCACCATTATTATTTCTTGCTTGCTGTAGCCTGTGCTTCACAGTGTTAGACTTTACAAACATCAGGGCAGTTTTTGCTCAGAAGAGGAGCAGAAGTTTTCATCTGTGGTACAACCTGTAAAGACCCTGGAGAGATAGTAGAGTTGTTCTGAAAATTTCCATGGGAAAGAAAAGAGGAGGAGAATCTGAAATGAGATTTTAATTTATGAATCCCTACAACACATGTTTCTGTACTTCATCATTTTACCCATAACATTTAAGTTTACTTATTTCCTTCACCCAGAGACTACTCTTGCTTAGAACCCACCTGAACTCCCTGCAGTCAGATCCCTTCCAGCCCACACCCACAAACATAAATTGAGTGATGCACAATGGAAACAAGAAATGCAAGCATACAAACAATCACAGCAAGCAGCACTCATTAAACTCTTCTGAGAGAGCAACTCAGACATTGAAAGCACTCAGAAATAGGTGCTTTTTTTTTAAGAAAATCAGCAGTAGTGAGAGATAATGATGACATTTTAAATGAGAACTATATACATCTATGCATACATCAGGGATGTTTGGGGTTTTTTAACTGCACCTCAACCAACCGAAATTTAAAACTACACACCTATTGTAGGCAGCGATATGAAAATGTAGTCATTTCCTTTTCAAAATCCCTAAAGAGCTCCTCTGCATTTAAAACTAAAATGAAATCACTCTACCATGCTAATTTATTGTTTACACAGGTTATTCAGGTATTTCTCTATTTGTAGGGGAAAAATTAAACATAGCTATATTTTGATACTAAAACACTCGTAAAATTTAATTGAGATTACATGAATGGAATCAGATTGAATAAAATCCTCATATAAATTCTGATACCACTGTTGCTTTGGTTTAAAATGACATCTTCTGTGGCAAACATCTTCCTGTGACTGCAGAAGGACTGACTGTGATGCTAACGAGAGTTTTGCCAATTTTAAGGAACAATAAGTTTTGCACTCCAGATGTGTAAGACACTTTCATTTTCCTCCTACACTTAATTCACAATTCCAGAAAAAAAACTGCCTTCCATAAAAACTTGTCCGACAACCTTCATATCTTAGATACTTGTCTTTGGATGGGATTAATTGATTTTTTGGCAATGGCTTTTCTCTTTGCACCAACTAGAGAGAGTCAAAACAATTTGCTTAGACAACTTTTAAATAGCTAAAGCTGGAGCAATAAATTCCACCCAGAACTGAGGAAAAGGTCAACCCCAACTAGCAATCAAATACAGTAGCAACAGCACTACAAATAAACACAATTTGAAAAAAAAATACACACAAATAGGCAACATCACTATACTCTCTGCTTATATAGCCCTCTGGCTACTGTATCTCAGCATTTAAACCCAAACTGGATCGCTGCAAGAAATCTTGGTTTTGCAGTTGGACAACATAGGAAAAGAACAAGGAGATCTTTTCAAAGGCAAAACCAGGAGTTAAATGGTTTGCTGCCACAGACTTCCAGCAAGAGCAGAGCTTCTTGCTGGGACTGAGAAAGGCTTGACTGGAGACATCCAACAGAGTCACTGCAGGGCCCAGTCCCCCACAACACACACACAAAAAGAGCAGCAGAGATCAAGGGCATCCTTGTCCTCCTCTGGACAATAGTGAGCAAGTCTTTCTTTCTAAATCCCTCTCGAAGGAGTCTGCTGAAGGAAATGTCTGAGACACAGCTAGAAAATAAACTAGTTCTCCCCAGGCCCAGAACAAGGCCCTTCTGCCAGACCATTGCCCTTCATCCTCCTCCACATCCTCCTTACTGGAGTACTTTTCTCATAACTATATTGGGAATTTTAATTTCAAACCATGGAAACGCTGAAGGTGTATCTGTGTGCATATGTGCAACGTGTACAGGCAGTCCCGTACCAAAACCCAGCCAATGCCATGTCAGGATTAAGAGTTATCAAAAGGTACAGTTGCTTCAATGGTAAATAATGCTGATAATCTTAACCTTACTTCAGTGGCTCTGCTGATAGAGATCATTACTCTGCCTCCAGTGATCCAGCCTGTAGTTTCTTTCAGGTCAACAGCAGTTGAGAAACAAAGCAAAAAAGGTAGTAAGGCTCTGAAAACAGTTTGAGAGGCCTGAAGGAAACAGAAGTGGCAACCTCGAGTTCCTTCTCGCCATCTAATTTATCAAACTTGGTAAAGAGATCCAGCTACAGAATCACAACTTTTATATAATGCTTTTAGGAATGAAAAATGGATCTAACTCTTCCCACAGAACAAGTTGAAATAAATCCAGAGCAGCCAATTATTATTATTTTTGTTGTTATTATTATTACTATTTTATAATGGCTGTAAGAAACAGCAGCTGAGTTGACTGTGGCACTGTCAAAATAGGGCGTAGGCACCATGGGATGTAGGATTCAGTATGTCACTGGGAACAGACGATGCTCAGGGACACTGGGAAAAGGTTAATACAATAAATGGGAGGCAATGGACAGTTCAAGGCAGGGCAGAGAAGTTCTGTAGGAAGTAGAGCAGGAAACAGCAATTGCAGGAAATGCTCTGGATACAATATGAAATATTTATCTTTCTGGTTCTTCTTGTGTTTTGATATAGCCTCAGTAATCCAGACCAGGACCTTTTGGTTTAGATGCTATTTTGAGCACAGTGATGAAAGCACCTGGTGTAAAATCTGCTGTAGCCTTGAAACACAGTTATTGCATGTAAGTAGCTAAAACATGTGGCACTTAAAAAAGAGAGGCACAGTAGGACAGTTAAAGGCACAGTATAACTAGCCATGGTTTGAAAACTGCTTCACGTTTGAGATCTCATGGGAGATATTAATGCAGCGTGTTAATAATAGATCCATTAGGAACTGCTGACTAGCAGCACACAGCCATGCATTCTTCTGCTTCCGCCACGGCAATCTCAGCTGAAGAAGGTCCTTCCCTGCTACACATACAGCCCCTGGCTGTAGAGGATAGGAAAGCAGCCACACAGGACCTAGTTTACGTGACCTTCTTTGCAGTATTTTACAGGTAACACTTTCCAGGGCCTGATCTAGCCCCTAAATGCTAATAGATAGTACGTAGCAGTTGTAACATTACCAAAAGATATTGGGAAATAGAAGCCCTTAGATGTGTTTATAAATGTATTCTCATAAATGAAAGCATACTTTAAAAATCTTCGTCCTTTAGCAATGGCTTTGAACAAAGAGCCAAGGCTTCCCCTCACCTCAACATGTTCACATGTGTAGAATTTGGACTGACCTTACTATATACATGTGAACACACATACTTAAGAGAATCCACCATTTCCTTTATCCCACAGGGACAAAATCTTCCCTCAGTGATGCTGGTGTAACACTGAAATAACTTGGTCAACTGTAGCCGCCGCGTACTGTTGTCATTATTAGTGCAACGCAGGAAACATATATAGTGAAAAGTTGCTCTCCACTCCCCTGTTGGAGAATTTATTAGCTTATTTATTGATGTGCTAGCTATGGCGCCAAGGCCATCAAGAATGCTTGTATGGAGTCAACACCTTTCTGTAACAGCAGGGTGAACGAGGAAATTCCTGGTTGTTAAACGGCCTACATCTGCAATACCAGACAAAAACAATCTCTCAAGTAAATGTATTCCTTGATCTAAAAGCACACATTTCACATCCTATGAATCAATTGTCTTCACTCTCCAAACACAAATGACTATGTCCTACACTCATTTACAGTAGCGTTAATCCAAAATAACGCCACCAAGTCGGTTGAGGTACTCCAGATTTACACTGGTGTGAGTGAGAGCATTTGGCACCCAGTACCTATGGTTGTAGATCCTCAGCTGGTGGAGATCATCACAGTTCTTTCAAGTCAATGCCTCTGAAATTAATGCAGTTACGCTGATTTACACCAGGTGAGGATCTGCCTTGTGGTTTCTGGCTTTAAATTCTCTTCCTGTCAGCCGTCTCATTCCAAAATGGTTTCAATAGACAACTTCTAGCCAGAATTTCCTCTGCTATTTATAGGATTATCTCAAGAGTTTCTACGATAATCCCCATATTTCCATCTTTGTATCAGAGCCTATTCCAGGCTTGTATTACAGCCAAAATATTCACATATCCAGATGACACCATTCCTTCCTCCCCTTTTCCCTTCCCTATTTGGGGTGATTATACAGAGGGGAAATGTCTCTCACGGCCAGATCCTCAGCTGGCATAAATCAGCATAAAATTGACATTAGTGATTTACATCATTTAGCAATATAGAAGAAAAGAAAAAAAAAATTAGTTTTTACCAATGCAGTTTAAAATTAGTAACAGGTCTTTATAATAATATTGAAAGAATATTAAAATGTAACCCATATGTACACCTTTGATGTGTGTTATACTGGCTCAGCTAGGCATCATTTCCAGCTTGGAATGACAAAGCTTCTTGCTGTTTTGTTTAATAGAGTCCTCAGCAATTCTGCCTCTAAATAGTCCATACGTATTCAACATACTTCACCTCAAGTATACTTTAAACACAAAACCAAGGTCTTTCACAAACAAAACCTATTCTGTTGATTTCACACTTCCTTTTCATCCAGCAAAATGTTAAATTCAACTTGTTGAAATAGGTCAGGTTTAACAGAATTTAAGCTTGCTATACAGAAGTGCCACAGGGGATCTATAGACTCCAGTTCTCATACACACTCCAGAAATCTTACAGTAAATAATTTACCATACAATTTCCTATTGATCCATCTAGCCTTCTCTTATCTGTCATTTCCTAATGTCCATGTCCACTTACAAATATTTTTATTCCTCTTCTGGAGAGCTAGATTTCCTCTGTGCCAAGTCCTTGCAAACTAGCAGGTATCTGCTCAAGTATGATACTCTACACAAAGATCTTAATTAATAAAACAACCCAGATCAGAAGAGAGCGGCACACACAGCAGAGAGAGTTGAAAAGTAGAACTCCCTGCAGGGATGGACTCAAAGTCTGTGAAAACCTTCAGAGAATCAAAGCAATCTGCATCACAAGCACATTTCCCCATACAGAAGTGCTTGCAGGAACTGACAGTTTCTACACATATGTAAGTAAAAACAAAAGAGGTACAGTTGACTATTGTGATTACTACTCATTGGACTTGACATCTTGACACAGCCTTTTGGGGGAGATCTGATAGCCAGTGGCACAGACTAAATATATAGAAGCTACATATTACCAAAGGCAACATTGAATACAGGCTCTTGAATCCAGCGCTCTCAGTTCAGCAAATGAAAGCCTTCCCCACTCCACCACCACACACACACACACACGCTTTCTTCCCCAGGGCCAAAAAGGCTGGAGTAACATTAGGCACTCCTGGACTGGAAATTCATTGTTATATGTTTGTGGGGAGTCAGGGCTTGGCATAAGGACAGGTCTCATATCAAATAAATATGTTTCCTCTTTTCATTTCCCTTCACCTTCCACGTGCGATAGCAAACCAGGATATCAGTATTCAAAGTCCATGTCAAAGATTTAATTTTGTACAGCTTGAAATCAGGTTATTGCTTTATCTTTATGGAGATGAATCCAAATTGACAACAGAGAAATTGGAGGAACAGTGTGGATGACAGACTCACAACAGCAGGCATTTAAGTGAGAATAGTGTGTGTTCACACTCTTTAGTTTCTTATTCAGCCTAAGGAGTGTCGAGTCAGTACATGCAGAAGTCCAGCAAGGCCGACAAGCAATGTCTGATAAATTCCTATAGAAAAAGTAACCGCATTTCCTCTTTCTGCTGCTGCATCACACGGTAAATTCATCTTCTTTTCACTTACTGGGATAAAAGTCACTCATTCTGTTGACCCGATTGGAGATAGACCAGGGATAATTTGGCCAAAAACAAGGAATGACACACAGCAGGATTATTTCAGGGTGTAACTTCTGGCTATGGTTGCTTTCTAAAAAATGTGTAAGACTAGTCAATAGCAAGACAGAGTCCAATATGCAAAGTTCAATGTCATTTCAGATAAAGTAATGATACACAACACTGTGTAAGATGTATGTACTTAATTTACAAGCTGCCTCTCCTTAGATACTGTTATGTAGCTAGATCACTATATTAGCTAATGGGATATTAAGGATCAAAGGTTTGAAATCGATAAAACTAATCCAATAAGGAAGATGGGCAAGACAGAGAGTAATATTGCTAGGCTGCTGTCTAAAGTGTTTGAGTTAAAACAGCTTGCCAGAAAAGAGATCCCCAGAAATCCCTCTGAACTACCACAAATGTAGCTTGGTAAGAGTCTAGGCTGGAATTTGCAAAGGGTATGTAATTTTGATATAAATTCTTATATCTGAAAACATTGCGGGTAAAATCTTGATCCCACTTAAGTTAGTCAGACACTGACATCAGTGGAGCAAGAACTCATCTCATAATAAAGGGCAGAGGTAGACCAGTAAGCAATGCTGTTAAAATCCTATTCATCAAGTTCAAGAATCAAGCAAGAAGCTTTCTTTTCTCTAGATCTAAAACTAGTCCTTGGAAATACATATTCAAATGGCTATGACTAGGTTGCCTAAGAATTCATGTTCTAGTACGGAGTGGATAATTCATAACAAATACTAAATCAAGTTTTAAAGCTGGCTGTTTCTACCAGCGAGTGATGAAGAGCTGTCTGCAAGTGTTCAGTTCCTGCCACTTATTCTGGCAGCAGGCGACCGCACACGGAAAGTACGTGGCATTCTTTCTGCTCTCTGACTGCATAAGCAGGTAAGCACTTTAACGCAAAACTTAAATCAAAATTAGGTCGTCGGAACTGTCCTCCCAATTCATTAAACAAGGAGCCTAGAACAACTGGCCTTTTAATTTTGGTACTTTAGGATTTCTGCGGGAGCTTAAGGAAAATTTTATCCTGCTAATGTTTGCTGAACAGAAAAAGGGTTGTGGACAGAACAACAGCTGAAGTGAATTGTGAAATTTATGCTCCAAATTTTTAAACTACAGGCCCAAATACATTTTAAGTAGACTCACTTATTCTTCCACAGATGCACACAAACGTAAGACCGAACAGGAGTTAGACACATTTAACAGCTATCATACTCAAAATGTTTAGAAGGATATTTACACCATTTATTACAAGTGCACAGAAGAGATCACAATGAACAAGGATGAACACGATCCTGCATGATCAGGTTATCATCAAACTTCAAAACATCAGTCACTGTGCCACAGGTGTACTAGGATTCAGCAAGATGCAGCACAAATCTTCCTTTTTCCTCAACTTTGCACACTTGTAGATTTAGCAGCAATAAACCCTCAAAAGGGAAGTATGGAGAGGGGTCAGCAAAACTG
>NW_010529503.1:0-3175 GCF_000687285.1 Phaethon lepturus | reverse complement strand
CTGGAGAGCTGCCCGTCGGAAAGGGACCTGGACCAGCAACCTGTGCTGGTTGACAGCCGGCTGAACATGAGCCAGCAGTGTGCCCAGGTGGCCAAGAAGGCCAACAGCGTCCTGGCCTGTATCAGGAATAGTGTGGCCAGCAGGAGTAGGGAAGTGATTGTGCCCCTGTACTCGGCACTGGTGAGGCCACACCTCGAATCCTGTGTTCAGTTTTGGGCCCCTCACTACAAGAAGGACATTGAGGTGCTGGAGCATGTCCAGAGAAGGGCAACGAAGCTGGTGAGGGGTCTGGAGCACAAGTCTTATGAGGAGCGGCTGAGGGAACTGGGGTTGTTTAGTCTGGAGAAGAGGAGGCTGAGAGGAGACCTTATCGCTCTATACAACTACCTGAAAGGGGGTTGTGGCGACGAGGGCGTTGGCCTCTTCTCCCAAGTAACTAGTGATAGGAGAAGAGGAAATGGCCTCAAGTTGCGCCAGGGGAGGTTTAGATTGGATATTAGGAAAAATTTCTTCACTGAGAGGGTGGTCAAGCATTGGAACAGGCTGCCCAGGGAGGTGGTGGAGTCGCCATCTCTGGAAGTGTTCAAGAAACGTGTGGATGTGGCGCTTCAGGACATGGTCTAGGGGACATGGTGGCGCTGGATTAACAGCTGGACTTGATGATCTTGAAGGTCCTTTCCAACCTAGTGTTTCTGTGATTCTGTGATTCTGTGATTCTGTAATCAGCCTTCCTATCCTCACCCTATTTCCAGGATAACACCTTAAACATGATGCCAAACAGTGTATGGGTTTCCCTGATTTTCATTTGTCATTCCTCATGTCCACAGTGCGTAGTGAATTATCTTTTGAGACAGGTGAAATCTATATTTCCCTGGAAATGTCTGGCAAACTTTCCACTAACTTGAACAGAGTTGGGATCAGTTTCCCATCACTGGGATTTTGAAGGTTTTTTGTTTGTTTGTATATTATTTGTGTTCAATATTTCCTGTTCATAGAGTATTTATGGAACATCTTAATAGAAAATAATGCCTTGGTATGAATCTTTCAATAAGCTTTGGCGCTTGCTTCAAGATACTGTTCCTTGTTTTGAGGAAGCTCTTCAATGAAATTGTGCAAGCCCCTCTTCTGCAGTAAATTTGCCGAATCAAAGAACAAAAACCCAGAAAACCTGTAAAAGAGACACTGAATACTGCAAACAGATTGAACGTTTCACTGGTCTTGCTCCCATTTCAGCACTTTGGCAAATCCTGTATCTTAAACACCTGGCCCATTGCCTTGGCTGAAGAGAAATGTTTTTGTGTGTCAGGCTGCCAGGTTTCAAAATATGTTTGTGTCTACACCAGCTGTTTTTGGTGGTTCATTGATCACACATAGGAAAAGATCCTACCGAGTCCTTTAATGCTTTAGAAAACTTTGCAGTGAGAGATATCACCAGATGTGGTTAATGGTCCCAAATGATTGTAGGGAACATCAGTACTATTTTATGGAGCTATGATTATGTGACAGTAGAACTTCACTTACAAAGACTAAATTAATCCTGCCTTGGAAGTGCTTGATTTTGGTACTCAAATATTTAAGTTTGTAGTTCTTTTAAAGCAGGATTTTAGAATTATTTTCTTTTCCACAAATTTTGTTAGTTATTTTGCCTGATAGTGCTAGAGTATGGACAGCACAAAGAAGTGGAATAATTCTGAAAAAGCAGTCCTGGGAACATAGTCCAGCTGGACAGGTCATTGAGATTGGAAGATCCACAAGAATACTCTCATTGACCTTTGCTCACAAAAGGCTGATGCCACTCCTTTTTCACTTTGCAGGGGTATCTTTACTTGTCCATTTTAACCATGATCAGGGCTCCTATATTCCTACCTGGGATCTCCTGGCGTAGAAACCATGTACAGAAGAACATGCCTCTCCCAGGAGATATCTGATCTGCAGGTAGATTGCACAAGCACACTAAAAAGTGCAGTGTACTAAAAAGTACAGACTCTCAAAGTATACCAGGCTTTGTGCTTAAGTGTAAATGAGCTGTATAGCTCAAGTGCAATGAAACTGATACTGCCAGGAGCTGTTGGAGTCACAGGGAGGACTGGTGCAGCTGACCTGCTCTTGCACTGCCAAGGAGGCCCAGGGCTCTGAAGCATAAAGCAGTTAGGTAGGAGGGAGCACGATCTGCTTCCCTTGGCCTGCCAGATGCCCAGGAATCCTGAACAAGACTAAAATCCCATACTATTCTTCCTAGACAACATTTCTGAGTGATAAAACAGTTTTCGTGGTGACCTTGCCCACTGCAGCGCTCAGAGCTTCCTTGTTGGGCTGAAGTTTATGGGGAGCTGTGGGGCTGTGCCTCGGATCCTCACCCCCTCCTGTGTGAGTGAGGTTTGCAGGTTTCTGATCCTGTGGGATAAAGTCCGCTGAGGCTTGTGGCATCCCAGTCGCTCCTCTGGGGTGGGGATTAGGCTGGTTGCCTTCATCATGGGAGTTTGTCCGTTTGTTGAGAGCGCAGGGGGGCTGCAGGAAGAGAGTGGAGCTAATGTGCGTTGCTCTTTTTCTATGTTTCTTCCACATGATTGCTGGCAGATGTGACCCGTGACAAATCCTTGAAATATGGCTGTGCAGAGATGGGATAGATCCAAGAGTAAAAAGCCTGTGCTCGGGAGATGCCGTGCTGTGACAGATCGCATGAGTACAGATGTATCTCTCTCCCATCTTGTGTTTGCCATTGCTTACTTAGAGGAAAGCAGAACTGCCAAGGAGAATGGCTGGGCAGAGTTCGTTTCCTTACTCCTGAAACCTATGGAGTGGGGAAACACATGCTAGTCCAAACACTGAAGCTCTCCCAACAATATGGATCATTTGAGACTGAGGAGTGGAGCTGAAATGACAGAGGTAGTCTGTGCCAGAAGTGCATTTTTTGTGAATGCTGAAATCCTGACATTCCTGGCTAGCCCAGTATAAATATGGCCACCCAAGTGCTGTGGCATTATTTGAGTTCATCTGCTGAATAGCTGTTATGCGGTTTCTTTGGCAGCCCAGTGATTCCCTGAACTGACAGAAAACCATGGCCCCGCTCTCTGTGGCTGCTGCGCGGGGGCCAGTGTTATGAAAAAAACCCAAACACACCGTGACCCCGTGAAAGCACGCGGGCCCGCGCATCCCTGTCGGCGTGCGGCTCGCT
>NW_010529502.1:0-3040 GCF_000687285.1 Phaethon lepturus | reverse complement strand
ACATATTCTCACTCCTCTCTCCGGCTGCAATCACTGTTGCTGGGTTTTTTTTCTCCTTAAATATGTTATCCCAGAGGCGCTACCACCATTGCTGATTGGCTTTGCCTTGGCCGGCATCAGCCAGCGGCAGGTCCATCTTAGAGCTGTCTGGCACTGGCTCTATCAGACATAGGGGAAGCTTCTAGCAGCTACTCACAGAAGCTACCCCTGCAGCCCCCTCCCCGCTACCAAAACCTTGCCACACAAACCCAATACAATAATTTTGGGAGTAGTTTTATTCAGAGAATAGTCAAAGAAGTACTTTTAGTCATGAGCTCTGTGACTAAGCACAAACTGTCCTCTATCTAATCGAAAAAACACAGACAAACCCTCACTTACTTATTGCTGGCAGATCATTCTTCAGGGCTTCATTTTAATTAGTTGTTCAGGGATTCAGCCAGCTGGGATGTTCATGTTTTAGTGCATTTATGTTTATTAGTTCAATCCAAAAGGCTTCCTCTTTCCTCCATTGCCCTTCTGCAGTAGTTTATATTGATGGCAATAATCAGGATAAATCTGATAAATCAGATTTTTATATACATTTTTATATGCATTCTGAAATCATATTTGGAAGGTGAATGAAGATATGATTGAATGCCATTGCTACTGTAGTTCATATTAAAAAATGCACAACCAGTCCAAGGGCAGAAAGGCTCAGTGAATTAATGCATTAGTCTATTAGTCTTGTGCCAGACTCTAGGACTTCAGATTGAGTTCTGTTGATCAATGGACCTCCATAGGGCTGACATTTGCTCCTGGAAAGGAGTAGAAAACAGTCCATTAACCTTTGCATTGGTGTAAAATCGACTACTGAATTCAGGAGCTGCTGGGCAGCTGGATTCATCAGAACAGCTACGTGAATTTGAACAGGTCTGTCTTTTCACTACAAATCTCGTTTCCATGGGCAGTGCCATTAATATGGTTAGTACTTCACAGGAGAAAAAAGTAAAACATTCCCTCTAGTTCAAATAACTTTTAACCAAAGGCCAATGCTCCCACTTACAGTATTTCTGCACAAGTTAACAGAAATTGCATAGATTTCAGCGTGCAGATTTCCAACTGGTGTTAGATCTTTCCAAAGCAATCTTTCTTAATTTCATAGGCTTGGAGAAAAGGGGTGTGAGACATTAAGAGACTTATCAGAGAGAAAATATGCAACCACCTTGGTCTCCAGTTAGTGTAGTTCCTATAGAATAAGCCTCCAGTCTTGATCCCAACCCTGAAATGGAGAAACCTTGCACTGGCTTCCTTTGGATTTTACACAGGGAAGAACCTAAGAAAGTTTGGCCACTGCTGCTCCATTTGAAAACCTGAGAAATTGCACAGACCTTGTCAAAAGGCTCTTGGCAAGGGCAGGAAGTGAAGTGGGAACGTGTCATGAAGGGCTTCCACCCGCATTTCATGCTCACTGCACACAGACTCATGGGCACAGGAGCTTCCACAAAGAACAGAAGAATATTAGGTCCCGGCTGAAAAGCACTCCAGGCTTATTAGGATTTCTAGAGATGCTGAGACTCATCCCGTAAAAGGTGACAGGAAAAAACAAATCTGCATGAAACATACCTAACATTTCAGAAGCAACAAAAGAATTGTAGTTGTTTAAAAAAAAAGAAGCATCATAGACATGCCCTGGCTTAAGGGGGGTTTAAGACTGGGATTTCTTCAGGACTAAGCCTTTTGACTGCTTTCAAACATTTTAAATTAACATAAAACACATAAATGTTCCCTTTCAGGGGCTTACTTCAGAGCTTTTACAGCTGTATAGAAATCAGAGGATACTTTAGATTTGCTGCAGGTTTCTTCAGTTGTTATATTGAGTGCTCTCTTTATGCCATGCTTAGGGAGTGCTTTGTCCAGAGCACACTGTGGAATTCAGCTGAGATGAGCATGCCTCTTCATTACTAAGAATTAAAACTGTACTTATTTTTTCATTTGTTCATTTTTTGGAACTGGAAGACTCCTGCTTGGATACTGAGGAACTGCTAGGCATATTCAACTTTTCACCTTAGGGTACTGACTGCTGGCTCACATCCATTTCTTAATGATAAAGTATTGCTTTGTTCCATTTCTGGTAATGCAACAAGATATGTCTAGGTTTCCTTTTGAAATGTATAATTTGTGACAGATTTCTCATACATCCAAGCTGTCAAGAACAACTTATTTGTCCCAGAAACTCCTGTACTATATGGAACTATATTAAGTTTCTGATAAGTATGTTTGGTACATTCCGAATGTTACTATTTTTGTTGTAAAACAGATACTGCATGATAAATGGGCAGATATACAGACAGACATACATGGAGTCATGTATTTTAGGTACAAAATGAGACTAATGTGATGTTCTGAAATGAAATTGCGATAGGAGGAAAACTGCCAGCAAAACTTCGACCCTGGATATGGGGAGAGCAGACTTCAGGCTGCTGAAGGGGCTAGTTAGTAAGGTCCCCTGGGAATCTGTTTTTGAAGGTGTTGGGGTCCATGAATGTTGGTCACTTCTTAAGAGCCATCTCTTAAGAGCACAAGAGCAGGCAATTCCAAAATGATGCAAGTCAAGCAAGCAGGGCAGAAGGCTGGCTTGGCTGAGCAGGGATCTTCTAGAACTTAGGTAGAAAAGGAAAGTGTATGGACATTGGAAGCCAGGACAGGCGACACGGGAGGACTACAGAGATGCTGTTTGCCTTGGTAGGGAGAAAATTCGTGCAGCCAAAGCTTGATTAGAGTTCAAGATGGCCATCAATGCGAAGGACAACAAAAAGGGTTTTTAAAAAATATGTTAACAGCAAAAGGAGGATCAGAGATAACATTGGTCTGTTACTTGATGAGGTTGGTCACCTCACAAATAGGGATGTAGACAAGGCAGGGACGTTTAATGCCACCTTCGCCTCTGTTTTTAACACTGATGATGGGCCCTGGGATACTGGGAGCCCTGTGTTAGAAGACTGTGACTGGAGGGATGATAAACTCCCAGCCGACTCTGAACTTGTTTGAGACTTTCTGCTCC
>NW_010529501.1:976-4902 GCF_000687285.1 Phaethon lepturus | reverse complement strand
AAGGGGCTGGTCATCAGTCAGCAGGTGGTGAGCAATTGCATTGTGCATCACTTGTTTTGTATATCCTTTTATCATTTTACTTTTTTTTTCCCCCCCCGATTCTCTCCCCCATCCCACTGGGGAGGTGGGAGTGAGCGAACAGCTGTGTGGTGTTTAGCTGTCTGCTGGGTTAAACCCCAACAGCATCTTATAAGCATGTGAGAAACTACTTCCCCCCCATCCCAATACTCTGACTGCTTTTCTGAACACCAAGCAACACCAGATGCCAGGGTGTCTAAAATAGTAACTAGTTTAACTCTCCAGGCACACTAGGACAGAAGGCAATAATATAAAGCTCTGTACATGCACTGCGTGGCTGATCTAACCATGCACAGTGAGTTAGACCTGTTGAGTTTGCTGTATACACAGGTCAGCTCCATCTCGCTAGCTACCAGGGCAAGGAGGTGCCTTATCACACCTTCATCGAGTTTAAGTCCCTGTCTCCACCAGCTTTTCTTAGTTCAGGGACTGGCAGACACCAGCATGTACTAAACACTCGACATACTCCCAGAAAGAGCCAGTACAACCAGGACCACCATCCCCAGCTGAGGTGAGTGGGAAGGAGATGGGTTTTTCCCTCCATATCTGGCATGGTGAGACTGATACTAAAATAACGTGAATAAGTTGTGGCTGGACTTTCCAAAAAACATTCTAAAATTGGAAAAGAAAAAACACTACAAAATGTCTTAAGATCCTGAGATAGCATCCTAAAGCACAGACTCAAAGAAGTCAGACAATGTTATGTCCTAAATGACTAAGGTAGGTACCTTAAAGGCTAAGCCACATCAGAGACTGAATAGTCCTTTAAAAATGAAATGCAGAAGAACAACCAGGTGCTGCAAACCTGCATCAGAAATACCAAGAACACATTTTTAAAGGAAACGTGGGTTATAACAAATTCCTGGACTGAGCTCCCAAAGGCAGCAGGTGGTGAGTTCTCCATCTCCTGGTTTCTCCCCTCCAGCCAGGAAAGCACATGGACTCATACAGGCTCAGCAGCCCAATGCTTCCCTTTTGGCCTTGAAGGCAATGCGACTGTAGCCTGCAAGAGAATCCCCTTCCCAGAGCCCAGGAGAAGAGTGTCAGAGAAGCCTGGTCCTGCCAGGAAAGGCTAAGCAGGCTCTGCCTGCACTCCAGCCTGTGCCTTTGCACCCATCTGTATGCCCACTGTTCCTCAGCTCGAGCTTCTCATTGGCAGGTAGGCTGTATCCAGAGAGCTGGATTGGCTGCAGCTGGGGGCTAAAGATGGTCCTGGCTGTGTCAATGTTGATGAGTGACTGCATGGTGTCCACACAGCCCAGGTAGTCCACACCCCAGTGCTCCCAGTCTGATATGGAGAGGGAAGGAGAACCAGTGAGACCACCCGGGCAAGGAGCCTGCCAGAAAGGAGGTTTGGTGGGTGGCAGGGAAGAGCACTAGCCAGGGAATAAGCTGAATAAGCCATGCACGCAAGGTTAGATTCCACCAAGTTAGCTTCAGAGTAGCTCTGTGCCACCATGTGACCACGTGAAGCTGTATCAGGAAAGGTCTCGGAGCGTGATGAGCTGCCAGGAAAGTCTATTTTAGGGGTGTTTGGGAAGAGCACAAGAAGATCATTTACAAATGGACTTGGCAGGCTGAGGAGCTGCTGCTCTGCAGCTCATCACATGCTTGCTGCCTTGCACAGCCTGGCCTCTAGCAGGTATTGACCTACCACTTTGCCTGCTCTGCTACCTGAGCCCCACAAGCGAGGTGCTACAGTGCTGCTGGAATCATGCGAGTCCACAGCCACAGGTCTGATGGGTTCCCAGCTGTAGCTGTGCTGGTACAGCCCTGCAAAGGGCTAGCTCACATGGCTGGGGTGACTGCTTAAATTGCTCCTTCTCTGCAGCGCCATAGCTGGGATAAGCATGGCTGATGCCCCCAAAACCTCCCCTTGCACCACAGAGGCTGCTTCTAGCATGCCTTGGGCCAGTGCAAGCCCAGGCTCACCTCACCAGTCCCTCATAGGACCCCTGTAAAGACTGAGATGGGCATTAGCAGGTCTGAGCCAGCCCCTGGTCCCAAGCAGAGTGATGACGCCAGGGTCTGGCCCACCACCGTGACAGGAAGGGGTGCATTTGTGCTAGAGCTGCAGCAATGCCCATCACAGGTACCATGGAGAAGCCCCCCAAGTCATGGTGGGAGAGCAGGGCCAGGCAGGATGGGGAGGGAAGGGGACAGAGGACAGGGGCGAGGACATGAGCTAATCCCCAAGCAGGTCAAAGTACCAGCACAGGCTGCAAGACCAGCCTGGAGAGCCCAGTCTGCTTCCCAGTTTGGCACAGGACCAGGCAAGCACCTGTTCAGGAAGAAGCCCTGCCTTGAGGGGCATCCCCCCCACACCCAAGGGGCACTTGGTGCAGCCACTGCTTCCTGCTCAAATCAGAGCAACCCCCAGCTCTTCAGCCCATCTGTGCCCAGGTTTGGGCACTGCTGAGGTGGCAGAGTCAGGCAGGAGGGAAGGGCAAGCCACAGAGTGTGCACAGGAGCCCTGTAATCATTAACCACAGCTGGCTCAGGCCCAGGGTCTGCTGGGTGGTAGGAAAAAAGCAGGAGTAACTGCAGGGTATTTACCTTCATAGCTCCAGTGACTGTGGTCAGGACCTTGAAAAGGATAAAAATCCCCACATGAATGGAAGGGAAATGTTGGCAGCAAACACACCTCTGCTGGGCAGCACTCTCAGCCCTGACAGCAGGTCCCTGGGCTCCCACTACACCCCTCTGCCTTCAATCCCTCTCCCTGCCTTCGCTTTCTCACTCCCCCTGCCCCAGTGAGGGGGATGTTCCCAGAGGGCTCTGCCTCCTCTGAGCAGGGCCAGGTCTGCACACTTCATCCAGAGGGAAAACCCCGGGGCTTGTTGTAGAAAACGTTAGTTCAAACTTAGAGCTAGCATCTTAAACATTAATAGCTAGAGTAGACAAAGCCTATAGATCATGGCATATGAACTGTAACAACCATATTACAACATGCCAAATAGCTAACTACAGAATCAGCCAAAACTGACCTAAGAGGATGTGATATTGTATAAGAAGATGACCACTTAGCAACCGCTTAGTAACGAAACAGCAAGCAAATCAAACCAATAAAAAAGCAAGATGACCCCAGACCTTAATATTATTATTGGTCTGAACTATTGTGTGAGGGGTGGGGAACTTAGATTGTAAGGGTATAATTGCCCAGGGATTTCTTTGTTTGGGGTCCCTCTTCAGAGGTACCCAGCTCAAGCTGTAGCGCTATTAATAAAAAGTACTTTCATAAAGGAATCTATCTTTCGGCTTACACAGAAACCTAGAGTCAAACCCTGTTATGGTGGCTGGCATGCGTAATTTCCATAACAGCTTGACATTTTCTTCTTATAATGGAAAAATCACAGATATTGGCTTCCATCATTGAGCAGCTGTACCGGCGCTCCTGAAGCTACTCGGGAGCAGCCAAAACCTCCCACTATCCCAAGACAAAGCACTTAATGAGACAGGTCTGCAGCTTCCCTGTTCAAGCTCTGTAAGCAAGAGCAGGCAAGGAAGTGGCTGTCCTGGTGGCACTCCTGCAATGCCAAAGCACTGGAGGAGGTGTGGGGGAAGAGCAGCTCCTGCACTACAAAGAATTTGGGTAGCAAGTTATAATGCACCATGCAGACACCCTCCTCCCACTGGGGAAAGCAGCCCCAGGACTCACAGCAGAGGAAGCAAATGAGCACCAAAACCTCGTCTTCCTCAACAGCAAGTGCCCCTAGCCACAGGGGCAGACTGCTACAGGAAAACATGCCAGACCAAACATGCAGCTTCTGTCCCAGCAGCCCCCTGCCCCAACTCACCTGACCACCCAAATTCCCACAGAGGTGCATAAGGGTTCTACCTCATGCAAA
>NW_010529501.1:0-840 GCF_000687285.1 Phaethon lepturus | reverse complement strand
TCCAGCTTCTGGAGTGGTTCACCAGGCACTGCTCTGGTCCCTGTCCCTGCTGCTGACAACAGCTATTGACAGCCACTTGCTATTAATAGTAGATTCCAGCTCAGGGGTGAGAAAGGAAGAGGCACACTTTCTGAAGCCCAGATGTCCTGTGTGAGGTCCCAAGCCCAGTGGGACCCTGCCCTCCTCTTCAGTGAGGATCTGGGCACAGGCGCTGCCAGGGGCTTTTGGCACAGCTGCCGCCCTAGAGAACAGATGGCCACTGCAAAAACAGGCTGGTAAGGACTGGAGGGTGCTTAGGGGCACCAGGAGTTGCAGAGATGGGAACAGCCCTCAGGGCTCCCTCCAGCATCTCCAGTGACTCATCTATGCAGCACTTCTGATGCTCAGGAGTCACTCACCCAGGCACAGGGTACTCCCAAAGGCATATGCAGAAGGGGCAGCAAGCAGAGGGCCAGGCAAGCCATGGCTGCCTACATCAGGCAGGAACGTGTGTGCCGCAGGACACGCTGCAGTGCCTGCTCCATGCCTGCTTTCATGGCACTGCCTTGGGATGCACCTGGCTGTGCTGCAGCAAGCTGAGATTCTGATGAGATTCCTGGCTGAAACCAGGACAGTATCCACCCCTTATTCCATACCATTTACAACATGTTCAGGTACCACACTATCCAATACAGCCTCATTGACCAGCCTCATTGACCCCCACCCCCCTTCCCATCCTTTGATATAATACACAGATTATCATCCCCTTAGTCTATAGACCAGCCCTGTAAAATGTCCGTGAAATGTCCGTTGAGTTCATTTAGTCCATAGACTTTGGGCTCCATCTCTTATGGTGGTCAC